>NW_028280828.1:850000-882500 GCF_059751285.1 Brachycentrus maculatus | reverse complement strand
CACTAGAGACATCTATTGGTGAGATAAAAAGAAGCTTTTTATTTAGCGGAAACTTTTTAAATAGTATATGAGGTCCAAATACTGGATTAATTTTTTTTATCTTTGATGAGATGTCAGAACAATAATATGAAAAATAACTCCAATAATTGGAGATAATCCAGATTTGTGAACAAGTATTTGGACACACTCAACATGTTATACGTAAAATAGATTTACAAATCATGACTATATCGTATTGATATTATTTTCCTTTGGACAGTTATCCCAGAGATAGTAAAATACTTTACAGGTTAAGCCGACGTATGTAAACATGTTTTCGTTTATAAAGGTAGTTTCCAAATCGGTTTTTAAGTCAACCGTATAATCGTGAATATTTATCATAACTTATATTCAAAATGATATTTATTTAAGGAAATACTACCCTTATCCGTAAACTAAAACGTATCTATTAGATACACAAAGTATTATTTTCTTTTAAATCCCAAGAAAAAGTGAAAAAATCCGTTTGAAAAAATATTTATAAATACTCTGGCTTTGATAAATGATATGTTTACTTTTTTTGTGTTTCGTAGAGTAATCCTTTCGTAAGAGAGATTCTTTCAATCGGAAGCTTTTTTTTACAGATTTCCTCCAATAAAATTATTTTGTTTGTCAAGATGTAGATTTTGAACATTTACACCAATACTCACAAAATATTCTTGATATTCAAAGCATTTACGTTGTAACACTCTCTTTTGCTTTGTGTAATACCACTTTGATAAACACATATTGTGACTACCGGTTTTGGAATAATCGTTTCATCATCGGGTCATTAAAATAAAATTGTTACGGTCTGACATTTATGCAAAAACAAATTTTTTTTTTTAAAAAGATACAACAATATATTTTTACAAATGTCATGCCGTAAAATTTCCATTTTAATGACTTAATGATGGAATGTTTATTCTGAAACTAGTAGTCACTAATTAGTGTTTATTAAAATGTTATTACACAAAGTGAACGATGAATGATAAGGAGAGTGTTATATTACCATACCAAAACGTAAACAATGCTTTTAATATACAAAATACATTTACCTAGTGGTTTGTTCATTTTTGCTTTTGTTTTTTTGTCCAAAAATTTTAGTTTTATTAGTATTAAACCACTTACCAATCACTACAATCAACAACAATTAGATAATATCTTCAACGATTAACAAAAATCCCTTAATTGTGTCATGCGAAATTCCCGAATCATTCGCAAAAGAAAACGCACGTTAACGAAAATGTCTCCTACTACCTTTGTTCCTGAAGAAAAGGATAAACGTATCCGGTTAACGTGCCGGCAAGTACTTACGGAGGCACATGTCTTTTTATTTAAGTAAACGCCCTGCAGATGAAATGCAATTTTCTCATGTTATTCAGGGTGGCGCAAAATTATTAACCCTATCAGAAAATAACATAAATTTTGCAAATCATATTTGACATTTGTGAACTAGACCGCTGCAGTTAACAAACGTGGTACAAAATTAATAATCCAATTATGTTTTATGTAACTTTTGTACCAAATTTACTTAAAAACATAAGAGTAATAAAAATCTTTATTTTTACTTTTTTAATTTTTTTCTGTTACGTAGAAAAGATGATATAAGTCGAGTGGCTGCCACCAGTGTTGATACACATTGGTGCCCATTTCATCAATTCGTTTGTATAATGCAGCTGTTAAATTCACAAATTTAAAATATGTTTAAAACTATTCAATTCAATTCAATTCAATTTATTTAATAAAAAAATAATATAAACATTACAGATCAATATCCAATGTGATATTGTTCAACATAGAGGTAGCTCTTCCTACAGGCATAACCATCGGCAGGTTGGTCCTATGTATAGGAATGTGAAACAATCTATGCCGACGCTGTCTTAGGTAACTATCGGGAACATACAGACCAATGCTCTGGATAATTTCAGGATTATCGATCATACCGCGCAACAATCGATAAAAATGCGTAATCAAATACACATTCCTTCTAGTCTCTAAACTATTGTAGCCAAGCATACCCTGGAAAAACTGGGTCGGGTAAAGCTAAGGATAATAGCCGTACTCTCTCATGTAGAGATACCTCAAAAACTTCTTTTGGACTTTCTCTACCATAAGAGAGTACTTAAGCTCGTGTGGCCCCCAAATCATCGAGCCGCTCTCGAGTCTACTAACGTGTGTTCAAATAATGCCAACAAAGGTACATGTGCACTGCCCCACTTGACCTGAGATCTTGAGAGGTCATTGCATCATGTTTAGGCTATGTTTGCTTAAACAACCCTCGATGCACATATCCATTTACTAAAGGAAACTCTGCGAAATTAGGTTTCAAGATATATTAAGTTAAAAAGAGCACCACGTATATACCTGCGCGTTCGTTTCCATATATCCTACGGCAAAAACGAATTGCGTTAGATAAAAATCGAGTTGTAAACAGATACTAATCGGATGTATGCATTGAGATAAGACTTCATCAATTCTATTAATTCATCAATTTGTAAAAATTAAATGAAAAATGAAAATTATTTGCATGCTGTGGTAGTGATTTTCCTGACGAAGAGACGGGACATCTCGAAACTGGTGGACATAAAAATCTCAGTGGATGGATATAAACTTATAAAATTAACCTTTTTATCAAAAAATAAAAAAAGTTAAAATGACTTACCACAATGTAAAGTCTTTAAATATAAAGAATAAAAAATAAAATTATTTTTAAAACAACGTACATAGATAATCAAGAAACGTTTATTATTTGTTGAACTAATCATGAAAAAATTTTCGTTATAAACTATTATTTCTCGGCCAAAATAATGTGAAAAAATTTAAGTCATTTGTACTGTGTCACGACATTGATAAACATATACAGAAAATTTGGGTAAAGTGGTTGTCAATCATGTTGCACATGTCGCTCACTCCTTTCAACAACGTCGCCTTCAGTTGTGCGTGTTTTCGGAATGCCCAGAAAATGTACTATATCCCATCAAAAGCGGCATATTTTTAACTTAATATTTACCCGATATAGGGCGGAAAGTGTTATTTTTGCATTATAAAGAAATTGTATAGTTTAATTATCTTTTGAATAAACTAAATATTTTTCAAATGGAGAAAAAACTTTCAAGTTTTACCAAGATTTTTTGCATAGTAAAAAGTTCAACAAGTAGCTTGATATTAATTTTTAATACATTTTATTATATTCTTAAACTTCAAAAACAATGTTCTAAAAAATCAAGTTTTTGATATATGAAGTTGTTGAAAGGAGTAAGCGATGCGTTAAGTGATCACTTCCATCACACCCAGACTTCCAAATTTTTTGTCATCTAGATAGATCTCAAATATTATTTTTTTTTGATTTGTATAGATATCAAAACGTAATTTTTCTCCCTCCCAAACAACATATATTTAAATGTTTTTTTTCTTCTCAGATTGTTGGGATATCCTAACACGAGGCATATATTACATACATTGCATATTGTGACATAATCGTCACGATGTCAAATGTAAATTATTAACAAATAATATTTGGAATTAAATTGAACATTTCGCAAAACATGAATTATTGATGATGTGAGTACATTCGTGGTAAAATTTTCATTTTGATACTGAGGAATGGAAATCTCCGTTAACTGAACATGACTTTCAACTTGGCGAGACTGCTTCTACATAAAAGTATAGCAAATGCATTATTCAGATTACTTCTTGCCTTAAAAAACCTTTTTAAGGATTCAGTATTGAACTCTTTAAAAGTCAATTTATTTTTGTATAAAAAATCCCGAAAAGAAAACCAATTAAACCTTTTTTTCTGTAATGCACTGAAACTCACCGTTTGCTGTTGGTAAGGTAACGCTATACGGTAATAGAGATTTTATTCGTGTCTTATTAATTGTATAGTTATTATAGCTATTGGAATTAAATAACTTGAAAAAAATTTAAAGGCTACACACAAACATTGTATTTTTTAAATTAAAACAGGACTTTCACGGAGAACACATATTTATATTTATGAATAAGAGTTTTTAATATCGTATATTTAGATATGTTGCCTTCAATTATAATAGTGACATTTGGCAAGTTAACTGAAATATAAAATTTAAAAAAATACTTCCACAAAGTGACTGCCAAATCAATTAAAGAAAAAAAAGTGTAAAAAAAAGCAAAAAAAAAAAGTTTACGCACAAAAAAGGAAAATGTACTATTGTGTATTATTTTTCTAATTTTTTTTCCGCCTTAAGTCCTCCTCCATAATATAATGGTCAGCACACTCAGCTACCGTTCTGGAGGTCCCGGGTTCGATTCCCAGGGGGGAAAGTCAAATAAATCTCTTTTTTCGATTTTTTCACTCTAATATTTATTGAATATTACCCTGGACTGGTACCTGAAGCGGAGGGCTGATCACCTTTCCTTCATGAGTTAAAGATCAAGATAACACTGCGTTTATATGATGCAGTGCCCTATGCACCATAGGGGTGCGGATAAGGGGTTTGAAGTTTGAAGTTGAATTATTTTTAATGTAATAATCAAATAATATTTGCAAATAAAATATTAATCCGATTTCTAAGAAAACCGTGGAAAGCCTTTGTATCGCTCCAAAATATAATTTTTTTTCATGATCATCCGTAGCTATCTATACTCGTATTTATTTTTAAATTGTGCCAACGCAAACAAATATTTACCAAGGCTAAAGCCATGTATTTCTGGGAAAAGTTCAATATATAATATAGAGTTTTTTACCTGATTAATTTGCTGCAGCGCGTGATAAAAAATTATTCATCCGGAAAATGGGTTGAAAAATTATTTACAAGTTTTTTTTTAACGGTGTAAATGCATATTTATTTATATTTTATAAAATTATTTGAGATGAACGTTCAAGTACTTGAAAGTGGCCAGGATACAGTCGAAATAATCGGCGTGTATGTATGTATATGAATATGCATTACAGATTGGTGTGGCATTCTATTCTCTCTGCCTACTCCTTTGGGGAAGTGACGTGATGGTTAGTTTGTTAGTTTATATGAGGTATACAAGTATTAATTTAATAAACCCTTATCCGCACCCCAATGGTGCATAGGGCACTGCGTCATATAAACGCAGTGTTATCTTGATCGTTTACGCATGAAGGAAAGGTGATCAGCCCTTCGCTTCAGGTACCAGTCCAGGGTAATATTGAATAAATATAACAGAGAAAAAATCACTTATATTTATTTTACCCCCTTGGGAATCGAACCCGGGACCTACAGAACGGTAGCCGAGCGTGCTGACCATTACACTACGGAGGCGGAAAAAATAATACAAGTATTACAAATAAAAAAGGGCTCTTCTAAATAAAAGCTTTCTAAATCAAACCAATGTTGAAATCTAACTAAATCACGGAACGTCATGCGATGGATCATAAAAGAATGACTTCCAAAATTTGATAATCATGGGTAGAATGGTGAATGTAACATATGTGTGAAATGATCACTAGCCTCGACAGGTAGTAAGTCTGGTAAATATCCAGATTTCCATATTATTTCAATTTAAAGGGTTAAAAGAATTCATGAGATTCATAATTCATGTATAAATTAAATGTGCTTACATGATTTACAACATTTTGAGTGTGTCCAAATACTTGTTCACAAATCTGGATTATCTCCAATTATAAATAAATATGCATTTACACCGTTAAAAAAAACATACAAATAAAAACAATAAAACTAATAAAAGAGTGTCTGCTCAGTAAAAAGCTTCTTTTATCTCGCCAATAGATGTCTCTAGTGAAGTTCTAGTGATTCATGAACAATGTTTCAAAATTGCTACATATATATATATAGAACTTCCGAGAATTTGAGTAGTGTGGTTGTCAATAATGGGTAGAATTGGTAAATGTTACACGTGTGTAAAGTGATCACTTAAACCAGCCTATGACGGTCGTCAGCCCTGTAAATGCCCAGATTTCCATATTCTTCTTCATCTTTGATAAGATGTCAAAAAATAAACGATTTTAACAAAAATATTATAAAATGATTTTTCATGTTGAATACTTTTTTTTTCAGTGATTGGATATTCGGGATACGTTACTGCAAACTCAGCAACTTCATAGCGAACGTTACTGTTGCGGCTAGTGTCTTCACACTGACTGGAATTTCATTCGACAGGTGAGTTTTCATACTTTTTCGCCGCCCGAAAGTGAGTTTCTGCGAAAAAAAAAACTATATCTGGGCGCTTGTGCACTACACGGAATTTTACTGTTCGGCATTCCGGTTAGCATGATAAAACGGATGATTGGCTTGGATTGGCTCGTGCTTTTGGCCGTCTTTCTTCGGATCGGTGCGCTTGATCGGTTCGTGATCAGTTCGGTGCGCGTATATTCGATCACGCTTGACTGTCGTAGTCGCTTTTATTTAAAAAAAACTTTTTTTGATATATATTGGAAACATATCCAATTATAGGAGTTATTTGAACATAACTCCGAAAATCGAAGATAATCCAGATTTGTGAACAAATATTTGGACACACTCAAAATGTTGTAGACGACCGTCATAGGCTGGTCACTAGAACTAGAAACATGTATTGGTGAGATGAAAAGAAGCTTTTTACTAAGCAGAAATTCTTTCATTAGTATGTGAGGTCCAAATCCTGGATTATAACTCTTCTTCATCTTTGATGAGATGTCAAAAAAAATATTAGAAAAATAAATCCAATAATTGAAGATAATCCAGATTTGTGAATAAATATTAGGACACACTTGAAATGTTGTAATAAAATTAACTGGTCAAATTATATCTAAAAATGAAAATAATATTATCTGGCGATTCTCATGTACGTGATTATAATCCAGCATTCGGACCTCACATATTAATAATCTGCTTAGTAAAAAGCTTCTTTTCATCTCACCAATAGATGTATCTAGTGAAGTTCTAGTGATTCAAGAACAATGTTTCAAAATTGGTTCACATATTTACCATATATGGAACTTCTAAGAATTTAAGTAGCGTGGTTGACAATAATGGGTAGAATTGGTGAATATTACACGTGTGTAAAGTGATCATTTAAACCAGCCTATGACGGTTGTCAGCTCCGTAAATGCCTAAACTTCCAATTCTTCTTCATCTTCGATGAGATTTCAGAAATAATATGAAAAAAAAAACTACCGGACGGTAGAATTCCGTGTAGTGCACAAGTGCTCTATGGGTAATCATTTTTAAATTATTTCTTTTATAAAGTAGCTTTGAAAAAAAAATTAAACTAGTAAACATGTCATTGTCCGGCTTCATGCTAAACATTATAAAGCATTTTATATAATAGTATTATGAGCATTATATAGTTATTAAATAATTTATTTTATAATAATATTTTTAAAATGCTTTTTAAAAATGATCATGCATCATATTTTATTTATTGTTTCGTCATTAACTTTGTGGTAAGACATGTTACAATGATTAAAGAAAACACTTGTTTTTTTACCACTTGAGTTTTATTATACACTACATGTTTCAGAAATTAAACTTCCATCATTCAGGTCTGTATAATAACTAAAATATAAAATATAAAATTGTTCTAAAAATATTATATTTATATTATATTTTATATTTTAGTTATAATACAGACCTGAATGATGGAAGTTTAACTTCTGAAACATGTAGTCTATAATAAAACTCAAGTGGTAAAAAACAAGTGTTTTCTTTAATCATTGTATCATGCATCATAATACATAACTAATTCATTGCTGGCATACGTCAATTAATCATATGAATAAAATAAATTTATGACTTTTTATGGTCATCACATTTTTTCCAAACACGGGCTGTTACTTGATATTGAAATCCTGACCCTAATCATGATCAAACATTTCCTATATGTCTGCTTTATAAAAAGTTCTCGGAGTTTTCCTAAGGTCTCAAGAGTATTCATTAAATGTACCATCGATCCGGAATATGTATTTTAACATCAGTTTTATGGTCTTTTATACTCGCGTTTGTAAATTTTTTAATGTTTTTTTCTCTGTTAAAAGTTCAAACACGGAACTTGTAAGACTTCGAACCTAACTTGGTAATATTTTTGAACACAAAAAAACGATCTGATACATACATTCCCGACGATGATTACCACTCCTGACCCGGCCGCTTTCAAGGATTTGACACACCTGATTGTGCCAAGTTTTCCTCGGTCTTCCTCTGCTTCTTTTTCTAACTACATTCGGCTCATAAATTTGTTAAACCGTTCTTTCCTCACTCATATGTTCCACGTGTCCAAACCATCTTAACACCCCTTTATTAATTTTATCGATAATGCTTATCTCAGGCTTGCATTATTTCCTTATTTCATCATTCGAACATCTATCAAACATCGTTTTGCCACACGATCGTCTGAGATATTGCATATCGACTGCATTCAGTCTACTTTTATCCTTTTTTTGTTAACTGCATGCTTCGCTTCCATACATAAGGGTTGGAACCAGGACTCCGTTGTGTACTGTGTACTGAATATTTCTATAAAATAATACAATATTTCAAATCACGGTCGAAGCCATACAAATTCACAAGTATGTAAATCAGCGTAAATTTTCGCTTGCGAGCCACATATGGATGTTTTTCCTGAATGGGGAAACATGGTATTTAAACTTTCAAATCAGTTTACACTCGCGATATAACACTTATAAAGAAAACAGCAGTGTCATTAAACATTGATAAATTGTTCACAATTTGGATGCCGACAAAAAGCAAGCTCCAATTAGGGAAAACGACTAACGGAAAAAGTCGTTTACGGATTTACCTTATTTAGGGCATTGTTATTGACAACGTATAAATGTTTGAATGACAATGAGAATAAACATATAAATGACCAAAGCCCAGATTTTTGTACAAGTATTTGAACATACTCAAAATGTTGTGAATAAAAGTAACTGGCCAAATTATAAGCTGCATAAAAAACCCAGAATTGTTTATAATTTATATTTGAAGCCCTAACTTTGTGATTTTCCATTTTAAATTTAAAATGCAAATTTGTTTTAAAATCGCTTTAAACATTTTATTATAACTAACACTTAAACAAACTGACATTATCTACTTGACAATATTCAAATTATTAAAAAAAAACAGAATTGTTAATAATTTATATTTGAAGCCCTAACTTTGTGATTTTCCATTTTATATTTAAAATTTAACTTTGTTTTAAAATCACTTTAAATAACTTATTATAACTTACACTTAAACAAACTGACACTATCTACTTGACAATATTCAAATTATTAAAAAAAAACCCAGAATTGTTAATAATTTATATTTGAAGCCCTAACTTTGTGATTTTCCATTTTATATTTAAAATGCAACTTTGTTTTCAAATCGTTTTAAATATTTTATTAAAACCACACTTAAACAAACTGACACTATCTACTTAACAATACTCAAATTATTAAAAAAAACAGAATTGTTAATAATTTATATTTGAAGCCCTAACTTTGTGATTTTCCATTTTATATTTAAAATTTAACTTTGTTTTAAAATCACTTTAAATAACTTATTATAACTTACACTTAAACAAACTGACACTATCTACTTGACAATATTCAAATTATTAAAAAAACCCAGAATTGTTAATAATTTATATTTGAAGCCCTAACTTTGTGATTTTCCATTTTATATTTAAAATGCAACTTTGTTTTCAAATCGTTTTAAATATTTTATTATAACTTACACTTAAACAAACTGACACTATCTACTTAACAATACTCAAATTATTAAAAAAAAACAGAATTGTTAATAATTTATATTTGAAGCCGTGTGATTTTCCATTTTATATTTAAAATGCAACTTTGTTTTAAAATCGCTTTAAATATTTTTTTATAACTTACACTTAAACAAACTGACACTATCTACTTAACAATATTCAAATTATTTTGAAGGTTAGGCAAATGAGCTAGGGTAGATCTCAAGTGGCTTTATTTTTTTGTATTAATTGGCAGTCACAGTCAAAAGAGATGAGAGATGATGACTTATTGGAAACATATTTAATAACGGACTTTTAGAAAAACCATGCTCTTGTGTATTTACTTTTTGTAAATTATAATTAATTGGTTTTTTAATTTCCAATATTTCTAAGCAATCTTATTTAAGTCCTCAATTGCATGTGTGTAATATATTTAGATCTTTATTTTTATCAAATGAGTGATTATTTTCTATTAGGTGATTGACAAATTCATTGTAATTATTTTTATTAAACATCTTGTACGTTCTTAACATTGGATTTAGGATTATTAGAATCGATTTGGAATTACGATTATTTTTAATTTATTATTAGATTAAAACCAATATTTTTAGCTTTTCCACTTTTTTATTTGACCAGCGACCGGGTTTCGTCGTTACCGACATCATCAGACTGGTCGGTAACGTCGATGTCGGTAACGACGAAACCCGGTCGCTGGTCAAATAAAAAAGTGGAAAAGCTAAAAATATTGGTTTTAATCTAATAATAAATTAAAAATGCAATTCCATCACGAAGTGTCAGTGGATAATATAAATCTATTACGATTATTTTGTTAACTAGGATCAATTGAAAATCATGTTGTCAGGCGTTGCCTAGTTTGTAAAAATAATCCGGGGTTCGGATCTTGCATTCATTCCATTAAAAGGATCTCTGCTCAATAAAAGTTTTCTTATTGTAATAATGTTGGCTGTTGTGAACTCACATGCAATGTCTCGTGAGATTAATGATTTATCTAGGAGTTTCAATTTTTCTTGTTGTGTTGGCAAAATAGTGATATATGTTCACCGAGTGTAAAGTGACCACTTAACCAGCCTATGACGGTCGTAAGCCCTGTGTATATACAGACTTATAATCTTCTTTATCTATGCCAAGATGTAAAAAATGTAAAAATAACTCCTGAGTCAAGAAAAATCCAGATTTTCGAAGTATTTAGAAACTGTATAATATATAATTCTGTTTTTTTTCTAAGTACGCTAATCTATTTTCAGATAAAACCAAGCTATTTACATTTCATTTCTCTCCAAATGACCCGCTTTTAAAAATTCTTCTTTATTTGTTTAGTTCATTTATTGCTGCGGACACGAAAACAGACAGAACCTTTTTTAGGTCTCTAAATTAAACTCCTCAGGCCATATTTCACTCTTCTCCACTGTTCAAATCCCGATGGTGAATTAAATTTAAGTTTTCATTAAAACTTTTGGGTACAAACAAATCTTGGGGTTAAACTAACCAACTATAAAAGCACCAGCCGGAAGATATTCTTTCACAGATAAAAAGTTGTTTAATTTCAACAATGAAGAGAGATAACAAATAAAGATGAACATTTAATAGCACGTCTAAAATATCGTAAAGATTTTACTAGAATCAGTCCAGTGACTTTTGGTTTCCTACAACCAACGATGCATCCATAAAAAGTATTTAGAAAAATAAACATATTTATACCAAGTAAGAAGAAATTAAAATAAAATAATATAATGTTCAATAGAGAAGCGGTTCTCAAACTTTTTTAAACTCTTGATATTTCCTAGAGCCATAAAACGAGTAAAACTTGGCTCTTTAATCATTATGAATTTTGAATGAAGCTCAATTACATACGGCGACCCATAGAAATATCCATGCTTGGTTAGCCCCAGAGATACAGTATTGAATTGATCAATTGAAACAAAACTTTTTTTTCGTATTTTCAACACCCTGTAAAAAATATATTTGGGAGTGTTCCTCGTATAGTGGACATGGGCTGCTTCTTTCAGCGACTGAGATGATGATTAGCGAGAAGTATCACCCAATTCTACTGGAAAAGATACTACCAGAGATACAAAAACGAAGGTATGGAATATTTTAGCAGGATTTAACCCCCTGACACAAATCCAAAAAAAAATAATGAAATTTTTCACACCAAAACTATGAACTATATTAGACTGGTCAAGAATTTTGTCAGACATAAACCTAATTGAAAATCTATCGGTAATCTGTAAGAATCGGCTCTCCAAAATTGATTGCACTAAGGTGGAAAAACTCATTTTCTCCATAATTTAGGTATGGTTTCGAGACGAAAAAATGGCGTCCACGTACCAAAACCTTTTATAATAGATGCTTAAAAGAGTAATATCTTTGATTGAGCCCGAATGTGATCATATAACATATTAATTTGTGACATTACTAATAATAAACAAAAGATTTTACAAAACTTTATACGAAATTACAACAAAAAAAGGAGTCGCAAGACTCAAGTGGCAATTGGCAGGACAAGTTGTAAGACAAGACCTTAAATTTTGAGTTGTAGACCTGGGGGGCTAAAAGTGGCGTTAGAAGACCTCAAAAAAGATGCTTCGACAACATTGCCGCTATAGTTGTAGAAACTAGCTGCAAACAGCAATAGAGCAAAGAAAATAGAAGGATACGCAAGAGACCTTTATCCATCACTGAAGGACAGGAAGCTAAAGAAGAAGAAGAAGATAAAACCAGTATAATTATAATCTATCTCCCTCCTTCTCTTCAGTTTTTTAACACGTCAGCAGAAGAAACAATAACGGCCTAGAAAATTTCTGTAATAACTTTTAAGAAACATCTGAGACATTACTATTTATCATTAGAATCCTAACTGTCCATCAAACCTCCTCCCTTAGTATGTTAATTTGTAATTAAGTTGAGTTGAAATGAGTGGGTGGGATTTGAATTAGATATTGACGAATCTTGCTTAATCGATGTTGAATCAAATAACGAACAATTTGAAAAAAAAAACATTTAAAAAGGGTAAACACTAACATTACTTCTGACCTTAAAAAATACAATACAGCACACAATAATATGCATAATACACAAAATAACAATGTTTAAATTCCATAGTAGGATAGATGAAATTGTCTCCATTGAATGAGAGATATGAAGGTGTTTATTTTTTAACATTATTGTAGATTTATTATGCTGTTAGTTGTGGCAGAGCCCTCGCAGGGGCCTTGAGGCTCTGCAAAGCACACTTTGAGAACCACTGTAGTTAATAATTCCTTTTATGTTGAATACAATAGTAACATACTAGATATATGTGATTAAGTTACGGCTTCTAAATATTTATTTGTAAAAGAAAAACAGTTGTTTTTTACCTCTTAAATTATATATTTTTTTATTATAACCACTAAAAAAAAACTAACTAACTAACCATCACGCCGCTTCCCCGCAGGGGTAGGCAGAGAGAATAGAGCGCCACACCACTCTGTCCTTGCAAACATTCTTCGCCCCTTCCACGTTCATGCATCTTCTCATACATACCCGCCGATTGTTACGACTCATAACCTGACCACTTTCAAGTATTTGGCATACCTGATCGTGCCATGTTTATAACCACTAGTTTCGGAATTTTCAGGTCTAAATATGAACATTTATCAGTTCATATTTAGACCTGAAGATGGAAGCATAGCTTCCGAAGCTAGTCGTTAAAATAAAATAGAATATAACTCAAGTTGTAATAAAAAAGAGTTATTCTATTACAATTTCATTATGTTCTTACCACAAAGTAAATGCCGAAACAATAAATAAAATATTTTTTTTACAAGCTTTTAAATGAGGAAATAATTTTGAAAAAAAAAATTGGTTAAATTAAGCAAAAAATATGTTGTTAGGTATAATTCCGCTCAAGTAAGAACACGAAAGGTATCTATCATAACTGACATTTTCTACTGACATTTCTTGTATTTTCATATTCTACTCTACATATATTTACATATAGTGCTCAATAAATTTCATACAGGTTCATTTCACCGTTTAATGATTAATACATATTCCCGAAAGGATTTAACTACACGCTTTTTCAAAATTCATATTATTCTTTTTATGTTTGACTAATCTCATAGAATTTCATCTGAAATTAACGATAATAACCGCAAACACAAAAACGCATTTCAGTAAATTTCGTGTAATATCAATATTCTGACAATAATCAATTACATATCGCTCACTCCTTTCAAGAACGTCATAAATCAAAAATTGACAATTTTCCGTTATGCATGTTTCCGGAATGCTCAGAAAATGTACTATATCCCAGCAAAAGAGGCATATTTTCAACATGATATTTACCCGCTACAGGGCAGAAAGTGTTGTTTTTGCATTTTGAAGAAAAAGGTATTGTTTAACTATTTTTTTAAATAAACTAAATATTTTTCAAATGGAGAAAAAAACTTCAGGTTTTACCTAAAAATATCAGTTGCACAGTAAAAAGTTCAGTAAGTGGCTTGATATTTATTTTTAATACATTGTATTATATTTTTAAACTTTTAAAACGTTCTCCTGAAAAATCAAGTATTTTGATTTATGACGTTCTTGAAAGGAGTAAGCGATATGTCGAAATCAGTTTTTAGTTGGTTAATTTATTGTTGTCTACAATTGTGTTTTTCTCAATAGTTGTTTTTCTAAAATTATAATATTTTCTGTGATAATGATTTAATATAAAATGTCTGACTTCAATATAATTCTTTAAGTCAACTGAAGTCGTCTTCATGTCTCATTATAAATATATTTTTTTCTTCTTTTTTTAATTTTTTATCAAAATTTGCAAAAACTAAGTAAATTTACACTTCAACTCATTTCTTTTATTTTCAGCATTCTAAAGAAGGTTTTAACTTAAATTTGTCAACTTTTCCTATTTTAATATAGGATTGTGCCAGAATTCTTATTTCATTATAAAAAAAACTCATACCTACTTGCTTTTAATTTTGAGTAACTGAATTTAAATTTTTATTTTATTTTCATACGGTCCCAAATATGCGATATTAAAAAATAGTTATTTTTGTACATTGTTTTTTACATAACATCGCATCGCCATAATAGTAACATTTTCCGATTCAGTTTCGTTATACTAGACATATCAACTAGTTTTTTTACAGATACATTTTTAGATTTTAATGATCATACTTATTTTCACATCAGTTTGTTTATCATTTATTTGACCTTTGATAACAGATATATTCACAAATATTGTAAGCACTTCGTCATATTTAAACAACAAATAATTGTTCTATTTAAAAAAATAAACGTCTAGTTTTTATTTAAGTTGTTTTTTTTTCTCTATAAAATAGCATTTACAATTGCTGCTAATTGGATGTCTATGTTTACCTTCAATTTTACATATGATCTACCAATTTCAGATTTTAAAGAATTGGATCGTTTGTCTAGACGGTTTTTTTTTCAATTTTTAAATAACTGTCTTTTTTAAATGTTCACCCTATTTATTTGCAATGTAGTTACTTTTTATTCACTAGTCACATACGACAGAAGGTAATTTATTGATTACTTTAATGAGCAGTGGTTGACTTGGTAGAGAGGCAGGCACATAGCTTAGTTGTTTTTGTTTTATTGTCATACTATTTGTCAAGTACAAAATTGATTAAATATCAAATAACACTTAAATTTAATTTAATAAATTTACCTATCGCTTCAACCCAAAAAAACAAGGCAAAAGGATATTTCGTTTCTCAAACAATACATGCATTCTTTACTCATGTGATACTTTATCGACTAAGGTTATTTTTTTTGATGTTCAATAAACATTTTTTCAGAATCTTTTTTAAAATATTTAGGTTGAGTGTTTAAGGAACTAAGGTTTAAATGGCATATACATTATATAAAATATAATATAAAATAAAAATAATAATATAATTTATTTTTGACATCTCATCAAAGACTATATCCCATCCTTGTCTCATGACATCAAGACTTTATCCCATCCTTGTCTCACGTCTCTTCTTATATATAGACTTTTCTTATGCATAGGTGTGAAGAACTGTAATTGGTACTCATGTTTTTTTTTATTCTGATTTCTCAAATATTGTTACTGTTGTTTTTCCTTCCAATAAAATGAAAATAAAAAAAATAAAAAAATAAAAGATGAAGAAGAATATAGAAGTCTTGGCATTTACGGGGCTGACGACCGTCATAGGCTGGTTTAAGTGATCACTTTACACACGTGTAACATTCACCAATTCTACCCATCATTGACAAACACACTACTCAAATTCTTGGATGTTCTACATATATGAACCAATTTAGAAATCTTTGATAACATGTCAAAAAATAATATGAAAATAACACTTGTAATCGGAAATAATCCAGATTTTGTGAACAAGTATTTGGACACACTCAAAATGTCAAAATGTAAAAATAATGAATTTAAATAAGGACAATAAATAAAAATAATGAAATTAATTAGTACTAACGCCTCATAAATTTGTTTAACAGTTCCTACCTCACCCATTCGATCTACATGTCCAAGCCATCTCAACACACCTTTCTCAATTTAATCAATGGTGCTTATCAATGCATCATGTACTTATTTCAGCATTCAAAACAAGAAATTGCATTTTCAAATAGTATTTAATTACGAAGTAAAAGGATTATGGTAAAATCTATGAATTTCACGACTTTATTGCGATTCACTTTCCTGAAAAAAAAAACGCAATTATTCCACACAATTAATTTTGTACAAAAATATTTCATTTAAAAAGACGAATATTTAAAATACCTAAGATTAAAATTTACCAGCGACATAAGACCTATAAACATTCAGGATTTTCAATTGAAATAATGATAAAATTCGCACACCAAGAATTTAAAGTAAGCTCTCGAAAGCTCTTTGTTATTTTAAAGACTTTTATACAAGAATTCAGGAAGAAAATTTTTGTGAAGTCTTCGTGATACCATTTCATTGAAATTGGTATTTTTATGACAGAAATATCGGTAGCCTACTACTTAAGCTTATCCTCTAGTTATACAGATACCTACCTCAATATTTTATATTTTTCATTGTTATCTTTTTTTAAGGATTTTTTTTTATTATTTCAGACTAAGTAATACACTTTTAAGGTAAATGAATCATATGGTGTATTTAGAGATTATTAAAAAGATTAGGAAAGATTCTTAAAAGGTGTGGAGTGAATGAATGACGAGAGACTGACTAAAATAGTATTTTTGGCAAATGCAAATAGGACAACCGAAAGAAAATCAAATCAATCAAAACCTAAAATCTGGTCGTATCAAATGTTTGTATAACCAAAGAACATGTGTGAATACTTTTGTAGATGATACATCTAATATATGGATATAGAGGAAGCCAGAAGTGTATGTCGGGACTGAGGAGAGTGGCATTCTATACTCTTTGTCAACACCCACTTAGAACAGCATCTTGATTGTTAGATTGATCATCTTGTAGAAGTAGTAGTATGTAATATAAGTTAATATATGCACATATATCATAAGAGCCAAAACTATTTATCACATAAAGGTTTATAACATAAACTATGTACATAAAGGACAGAGTAAGAAACTCAGATATAAGAAAAATCTGGGATGTTGAAGATGTTGTGGGATGGGGAAGAGAAAAAAGACGTTTCTGGAGAGATCATGTGAGAAGAGCGAGTTTGGATCGAGTGGTGAGGGTGGCAGCGGACAGCAACATAAGCGGGATCAGACCCCCAGGAAGACCACCTAAACGATGGAAGGATAGCTGGTCTTCCACCCCCCAGGAGCGAACCAAGAATGACAGGACCTAGTCCTAAAAGAAAAAGAAGAAGAAGAAGAAGAGGTTTAATACTATAACGTACGATATTTTTTTTATAGCTTTACACATTTCTATAAAAAAATGAACTGTCAAATAATTTTTTTTATCTGGATTTAATTTTATATTTTAAATTGGTAAATACCACTATCTACCTCCGCCTCCGCAGTGTAATGGTCAGCATGCTCGGCTACCGTTTTGGAGGTCCCGGGTTCAATTTCCAGCAGGTTTAAAAAATATTAGTGATTTTACACTCTAAACTTTTACACCCTGGACTCATCCCTGAAACAGAGCCATCACGTACAATACGATGCAGTGCCCTATGCACCATTGGGTGTGGATAAGGGTTAGAAGATGTGCTGCTTAACCAGGTCTGAACAGATTGCAAAATATCTTTTTTTTTTAATTCATAAACAAATAAAATCTAGCTGCAATAAAAGTACGAAGCATCTAATTTTCTTTTAAATCACAAGAGTGGGACATTAAATGATTTGCATTATGTAGTTTTTGAATTTTTTTTATAGATATGTACTGAAAGAAAGACGATAAAGTATCTCGTCTAGGTAAATAAATAATATCCTTTACGCGACAGTAAATTTTGTAACGGAAATAGGGGAAATATATTTACCCACCCATAACGTACCCGAAAATTCATAATTATAATACACGAGGACATAACAAAATACATGTGGAGCTGATAAACACTACTATATTTGGAGTAAGGTCCTTAAAATATTGCCTATACCCAAATTAACCAAACTGCCTGACATATAAAATAGAACACATTCGGGGATCAAAAATAAATGACCTGAAAAAAATACTTTATGGAAAGATATACATGTAGTGTTTAGTCATATGTTCTTATTTTGTTTTAACCTTATGTTTATTTAAATTTTCTCATGTGTTATATTTTCTTATTATTGATATTTTCTCATTTGTTTATTTTAAATATGCTTCTTACTTTATGTTTTTCTCATTTATTTTTTTTAAATATGCTTCTTATGCCTAATTATTATACCTGTTTATTGTTTTTATATTTTGCCATGTATTAGTTTTGGTTATTTAAAAAACAAATATTATTTGTGTTCCAATCGTGTTTACCTCAATCCCATGTTCCAAAATGAGAAATAGAAATTACTCATCGGGAATATTATATATACATATAATATGACTTATGTATGAAATATGTTTTGAAAAATAAATAAATAAATTTTCCATTAAATATTACAATATTAAATTAAAACATAATTCTAGCATAATCAAATCGCTTTTAGTATAAGTCCATAATCCTTTTAAGTTGGGATATAATAACAAATAATCGCATTATTTTGGAACCAGGTTTATGGCAGTATACATATACGAATGAATAGTAAAAACATATATTTGCGGTCTTAGGAATTATGTTATTGTTCTTACATATTGATTAATTTCAAAGGAAGATTTCTTTTTTATTTACTTATTGTAATAAATAAAACCGGTAAGTACTTACATTTTACAATTTCAAATTCATTATTTAAAATACATCCATATTAAGAGTCCACCATTTTTGTTAACAGTTTCTTTAAAAACAAATATAAAATAAACAGAATCATTCATAAAACCTTCATATCTTCCTGGAATTATATCAAAATTAAATTTAAAAAAACCTAAAAATAGTCTTTAACTGCAAAAAGTAAGCAATTTTTAAACATTGAATTAACTTATATACCCTACATAATTAAGATCTACATATGTAATTAAATCAACTTATTAATTTCCAGGCGTAGATAAATAAAAATTAATTTAAAAATATATAAAAATTCGGGAATATAAACAAATCTTTTAAGGGTTTTATATTCAAATTCTTCGAACCCTCTGATGGCTCTTATAAGTCTGAGAAACGTTGAGGGTAGGATTTGGTATTTATTTTAAAATACAGAATACAGGAGATGGTTGGTTTTTAAAAAAATAATAAATAATTTATACAGAGGATTCTTGGATTAACAAACCTCAATTTTTTTATTGATTGATTTGGCGTTTAATTTGTAGAACTCCATTTTAATTAACATATTAAATGTTAAAATAATACACTGATTTTGTATGGACTATTGAATTGTATTGTACTCTAAATCAGTGTTTGATTTTAACAATTAAAATATAAGTAAACTTATTTTATTTTATGTTTTTTTCATGGAAAACCCTTGAACTAGCCATAACATTTAATGAATGAATAAACCTCTATCTACATAACGAATAGGCCATGTACAAAAAACGTCGATGCAACTAATGGTATCATATACGAACAAATGGATCTTCATATGAATCGTTAACTCTTTTTCCTCTCTTTGTCAGTCGTATTTAGTCGATGCATCATATTTATTGACCCGACAATGAAAGATGCCCACGAAGTTCAAAATATTTTTAAAAGCTTTTTTTTTGAAAAGGGTGGTTCGAATGACTTTGTTGAGAAATCCATCACCTTACTAGATTGTGCTTTGGATTTGATAATCAAAACCTCAAGTATACAGTAAATATTATTGACATTTTTAAGTATCGATAAAAATTAAAATCACTAGATTTACTGATTTGTTTTCAAAATCTATTAGGATTCCTTATATCGAGGTTCCACTGTACACTCTTCTGGTGAATGTTTGTTGACTGATTCAAGTAAACATTATTTACTTCATTTATGAATTAATTTTTAAATCAAACACTGATTTTTTGAGTCTATCATGTTGTATTTTATGAAAAACACGTAAAAATAAATATTGTGGCAATTTATTCGCTTGTTATGGCATTTTCAAACGAAACATTCATTGTAACCGTCAAATGCATTCATTTGTTTAACTCATAGTAAAGCAATTATATAGACTTATATGGAAAAAACTCTTTTAACATAAAAAAGAAAAATAAATTACATTCTTGTGTTAGTTTCAGTACAGTACGAATAATCTATAGAAACGCAAATTATGAAATTCAAACAGTTTGTTTCATGAGCTACTCAAAAAAATTTACTTATTCATGAACTCCCCTTATTTTCCCATTGAAGATGTATAATAAATATTTAAAAAGACAGCCACATAATAAAAAAAAATATTACTTTTTGACATTCTTATGCCGTAACTTTTTTATTGGTAGTTGTAAAAATAGATCATAACTTGGAACATAATAACTTACGAGGGCTTTCTGTGACCTCAGATCATCAAATACAATATTACACGGACTGATAAAAACAAACGTGGTTGAAATATGCAGAATCTGCAAACATTTTTCGCATGTTCTGCTACATTTGGCTTCTAAAACCGGGCATAATGTTTGATAGCGGCTATTTGAATACATTTGTATTCTACCATTATTTGAGTATTTATTTATGTATCTTTATTCTAAACCTTGATGAAGAGTGCAAGCAACTAAGGTTCACAAGTTATATAGGTACACTATTTAATAAACAATGAAAAAAAAAAAGATTATTTATAGATTTATATTATCCACTGACACTTCGTGATGGAATTGGATTTTAATATATTATTAGATTAAAACTAATATTTTTAGCTTTTCCACTTTATTTTTATTTGACCAGCGACCGGGTTTTGTCATTACCGACATCATCAGACTGGTCCGATGATGATGATGATGATGATGACCAGTCTGATGATGTCGGTAAAGACGAAACCCGGACGCTGGTCAAATAAAAATAATGTGGAAAAGCTAAAAATATTGGTTTTAATCTAATAATATCGCTCACTCCTTTCAAGAACGTCATAAATCAAAAAACTTGATTTTTCAGGAGAACGATTTTGAACTTTAAAAATATAATGCAATGTTTTAAAAATAAATATCAAGCCACTAATTAAGCTTTTTACTGTGCAACAGATCTTTTGAGATGAAACCTAAAGGTTTTTTCTCCATTTGAAAAATATTTATTTTATTTAAAAAAAAATAATTAAGCAATACATTTTCTTCAAAATGCAAAAACAACACTTTCTGCCCTGTAGCGGGTAAATATTATGTTTAAAATATGCCGCTTTTGCTGGGATATAGTACATTTTCTGGGTATTCCGAAAACATGCACAACTGAAAATTTACGAATTTTGATTTATGACGTTCTTGAAAGGTGTGAGCGATATATTAAAAGATTATTATGTTTAATTTAATTGAATCTCTGCATAACTCCGTTTAACTCTCGATTACCTATTTCGGACACAGTGTTATTTTAACTCTCATATTTTACTTTCAGATACCAAGCAATCGTCTGGCCAATGAAACCGAGGATGTCTAAGACCTGTTCTCTGGTTATGATTGGAGTGATCTGGCTTACTGGAATGGCCCTAGCTATCCCTTGTCTTCTATACTCTTCGACCGTCACATACAAGTAAACACATTTTGATAATTATTTTAAATTTGATTTTGGAACAGGTAGATGATTTCATATATTTGGGTAGTATGTTTTCTAGGGATGGAAAGATTGATAAAGACATAGAAAGGAGAGTGAATGCTGGGAACAGAGTGAATGGTGCACTAAAATCAGTTTTAGCAAATAAAAATCTATCAGCGGAAGCTAAACTGGCAGCACACAATGGAGTTCTGGTTCCAACCCTTATGTATGGAAGCGAAGCATGGAGTTGGCAAAAGAAGGATGAAAGCAGACTGAATGCAGTCGAAATGCGATCCCTCAGACGAATGTGTGGCAAAACGATGTTTGATAGATGTTCGAATGATGAAATAAGGAAAAAATGTAAGGCTGAGATAAGCATTATCGATAAAATTAAGAAAAGTGTGTTGAGATGGTTTGGACATGTGGAGCGTATGAGCGAAGAAAGAACGGTTAAACAAATTTATGGAGCGAATGTAGTTGGAAAAAGAAGCAGAGGACGACCGAGGAAAACTTGGCACAATCAGGTATGTCAAATACTTGAAAGCGGCCGGGTCAGGAGTCGTAATAATCGTCGGGTATGTATGAGGAGATGCATGAATGTAGAAGAGGCAAAGAATGTTTGCAAAGACAGAGTGGTGTGGCGTTCGATTCTCTCTGCCTACCCCTGCGGGGAAGCGGCGTGATGGTTAGTTAGTTAGTTAGTTAGTTTTAAATTTATCCCCAACAAATTAATTCGGAACTCAATAGTGTGATCCTCAAAGGATACTATTTAGTGATTTTTTAATGTTTGATTAGAATCTGATTATTTACATAATTACAATTTCTGTCTTTCCCATTTAAATTTACATGAATTTTCCATGAAAAAATTTTTTTAACTTAAGCAGCCCATTATCAGAAAAACAATTTAAAATATGAAAAAAATGAGCTTACCCCAACTACTCAAAAGAATGTATTTTTTAATCTACTATGTACGTTGTATTTCATTGCTGTATAACATATAAAATTAAAATTTGTGAAAATTTCTAAACTTGGCTTATTTTGGCATTTTCAAAAGAATGAGTCAATTTCAAACAAAATTTACATTTATGTATTTTTTACCAATAAAAAACAATTTTTGTAAAAAGTTTTAAATCAAACACAGATTTTTTGAGTCTACCAAATTGTATTATATTAACAAAAAACATAAAAAAAAATATTTTTTGACAATTGCTTCGCCTAGTTTTGGCATTTTCAAACGAATGACAATTTTGACATTCATTTGAAAAAGCCATAACTAGGTGAAACAATTGTCACAATATTATTTTTGAATGTTTTATTAACAAAAATACATAAAAATTAATTTTGTAGCAATTATTTCGCCTAGTTATAGTATTTTCAAACGAATGACAATTTTGACATTCATTTGAAAATGCCATAACTAGGTGAAACAATTGTCACAATATTATTTTTGTATGTTTTATTAACAAAAACACATAAAAATTAATTTTGTAGCAATTATTTCGCCTAGTTATGGCATTTTCAAACGAATGGCAATTTTGACATTCATTTGAAAATGCCATAACTAGGTGAAACAATTGTCACAATATTATTTTTGTACGTGTTTTTGTTATTACAATACAACTTAGTAGACTCAAAAAATCTACGTTTGATTTAAAAATTAATACATAAATTAAATTACTATAAATACCTCTAAAGAACATTAGAACAACGGGCTTAGTATACGAAAATAACGGTTATTTTAGAACACTGATAACCTTTTTCTCTGTAAGTATCTTAAGTGTATTAAGAATAAAGATAATATCAAATTACAGCTTAAATCGTATAAGGTACAGTATTACAATGAAAATCATTTTTATTGACGATGAAGTAAATACGTTGTGCTAGCATGAATTCTCCAAAAACTAAATGAAAGATGATAGTTTATAAAATAAGAGGACAACCCTTGTAAATCATTTATTTCGAATGGCAAATAAGTGAAATAAATTCAATCACTATCTTAAGATATTTTCGTCTCTGAAAGCACAGGCCATTAAATAATTGGTTCGCTTCCTTAATAAAGGCCGGTTTACGTTGGTTGATTTAACAACAAAAGAACATACTCTATAGTATTCGAGACAACTTATTTTCTTTGAATAGAAACTTTATGAGTTTATGACAGAAAATGAAGACGAAAAATAATAAGGAGTGTCAAATATAAGGAATGTATTAGAGGTGGAACACGTTAAACTTATTTTTGAGACAAAATTGGGTCAAATTGTTGATTCTTTGTTTGTCTTTTTCAAGTTCAAGTTCTACAATAGATGTCGCCACTCGACCATGTTTGATTCTCATATGTTTAAATATAAATATGTATGTATATATATACATATATATATATATATATATATATATATATATATATATATATATATATATATATATATATATATATATATATATATATATATATATATATATATATATATATATATATATATATATATATATATATATATATATATATATATATATATATATATATATATATATATATATATATATATATATATATATATATATATATATATATATATATATATATATGTATATATATATATATATATTTATATAAATATATAATATTGCGAATGTGAGAGGGAAAACAGAGCGTGGACGACCGAAAAAGACTTGGCACGATCAGATCAATCAGAACCTAAAATCTGGCGGTGTCAAAAGTCTGCGTAATCGGAGGGCATGTATGACTAGATGTATGGATGTGAAGGAGGCTAGGAGTGTATGTCAGGACAGAAGAGTGTGGCGTTCCATCCTCTCTGCCTACCCCTGCGGGGTAACGGCGTGATGGTAGTAGTAGTAGTAGTAGTATAATATTATATAGTTTATCTTTGGACACAAATATGAACTGAAAACTTAAAAAATATTCTTAATACAAAAAGACAGAAAAAAAAATCGCAATGCGACGTCTGTACATTACTGAAAAATCCTTCTTATATCGATTAAAAGAATGCGAAAAAAAGAAGAGAAGAGATGTTTTATCTACTCTACAAGGGTACTTTATATAAGTACTCTCAGTTTTCGCCTACCTCTGAATTTTACCGAAATCCGCCAATGTAAACACCGCTTAAGTCTTAGAACTTTACCTTATATTTTTTCTTCACAAGCCTTAAATCTTATTAGATGTTCGGGACTCCGTGAAATTACTACTTTTTTTGTTCGACTGACCATCCTTCCATCTTTTACAATTCTCTTTATTTATAGCCTTGGGGTTGTTTACATTTATTGCTGCGTTCAATACGTAAGCAACGCTATTAGTCGGACTAAAAATATGGTTAGCTTTTATTATTTCAATAGTTCAATTTATAAAGCGAACACGCAAACCCAACACCCTAGATCTGTATCCTATAAATAGAAAATAGTCATAGTAATCAACCGTATTTCTACCTTAATTCATCAGTTTTATATGAATCTAATATCGAATATTAAAACTCGATTTCAATGTAAATATTGGAGCAGTAAAAACCCTTTTTCATTGAATGAATAAGTCCGTCACGAACTAAAAGGTTTTAAGGAAGCCTCATTAACCCTGGACTAGTCGATCATTAAAATGTCATGTTAGGGTTTGCGCAGCTTACGTGTTTAGTCTTATTGAACTTAATAAATTTCATTTATTTATTCGGCAGTCACTTTGTGGTAAAATCTATCCATTTTTAATTAATGTTTTACTTAGTATATACCACTATTTCTTAAAACCGACTTCGACACGTGTTTCGATGCATTCTGCATCATCGCGGTGTTTGAAAATGATGCGGAATGCATCGAAACACGTGCCACAGTAGATTTTAAAAAAATAGTGGCATATACTAAGTAAAACATTAATTAATAATGAACTTAAAAAAAATGAAACGAATTACTTCTATTGAAAAGTTTGTTTTTTATCAAACAAAATTAATGAAAGTCTTCCTTAATTAAATACTCAAATATATCAGTCAATGTTCTTTTAAGGCACAGATACTATAAGATATTCTTCGTTATTTTTGATGAGATGTCAAAAAATAATTTATACTAACATCACTAAAAAAAAAAAGAAAAAAAAATCACCCTGATAAAATTAGTTTTTAATCATGTATTTGTAATATATTTTGCCATTTTTATGGGGTCACTTCTTTCCAATCATCTGCAAACTAAATAATAGTTAGCTGGAGCACATCAGATGATACGAGTGACGATATTTCGCATAAATAAAATAAGTGAACCCTGAAGTAAAAGTTGTTCAAGCACAAGTAGTTTCGATCATTTTGTCATTACTCTAAACCTTATCCGTCTAATAAAGTAAAACTGTTAGCGATTTGGAAATACGTTAGCCTGTTACTGAACTGTTTGTCTCTTAAAATCACGATTCTGGATATTGACACAGGCCCAAATAACGATATTGAAAGAGGAAATTGGCAAAAAAGGTCTATATTAAGAAAATGAAATTCTTTCCAAGTATGTCAACGTATTTCTAGAGAGATATCCTCCACCCTGTATGACTACCAAAGACTACCAAATTCTTGTACATCTATGTTGATATGTCAAAATAATAATATCAAGTACATACCTATATTTATAAAATTAAACTGCCTTATTTTTTATCACCTTTTATTGGTACTTTTTCTTCCAACCGATTTCAACAAGAACCTTGTCATCATCGGGGTTAAACATGCACTAATTCTCAAACATTGAAATATTCATAGTTAGGTGAGTGGACGCGTTACAGCACCTTAAATCTAGCGAGAAAAAAGTACTTTTAAAAAATGGTTAAAAACAAAGTTGTTTTGTTTTAAAAAGTTTATAAAATGTGCCACAAAGTATTTGTGAAAAACATTTAGGAAATAAATATTTCATACTCTTTTTGTGAAACTCATTCTCTGAATTGTTTACTCTGTTAAATGAATGAGACGTTTTTAGTTTATTTAGTTTTAAAATGTAGAAATAAATAATCAAATATTAATATTTTTTTCTTTCCTTATTGCAAAAGAAATAAATGATTTTATTTTTTGTTTCTCCATACATTGCGTCCTCTTAATTTTCCTTCCCTTCTTTCTTATCTGAAATCTATCTTTCGAGAGTTGCTTTATATAAATGACTTCTCAGTGAAGTAAAACATCAACATCCTTTTTCTTATTAGATCCTCAGCCTATATATATCCTTAGTTAGGGTGGTAAGATTCATTTATTCAGTAAATTGGCAAAGTGGATGTGTTCTTAAAAGATCTACTCACTAAAACCTGATCAATTGAATCAAGGGTTTAGTGAATCGAACAAAGAAATAGAATAATTGATTACTCATCCATTAACATTCTCACTTACTGATAAATTGTGGACCAAGAAACGAAATAATTACAAAAACTTCTTCCTACTCTTATTCGCGTTTAATTTAAATTTATGTTAAAATGAATTAATGACTTATTATAGTCCAGAAGAATATTAAATAAAAACACTTTTATTTATTTTGACCCCACTGGGAATCGAATCCGAGGAGTCCATCGCGGTAGCCAAACGCGTTATACACTGCATGATAAAGGCGGTAAAAGGGTCGCAATATTTGTATTATCCTGTAGACCTTTTTTGCAGCTTCTCGGCCTAAAATTTATCCGTAAATCAATAAATCCGCAAATCAGTCAACCCGTGAAAGGGTTAGCGTTAGTGAAGGAAATCCACTAAAAATTGGAATTTGGTCACTAAATCAAAATAAATGAACGGGTCATTAAGAACGGATCGTTAACGAACGACCCGATCCAATCACGAGTCCAACAAGGATTTCCAATCCTGTTATCTGTTACTCTTGAACGAAATACTGTTTGCTCATGAATATCCATTCATTTAATTTTAATAATAGTGCTATAAAATTTGGTAGATTCATTGGAAAAGTTCCGTTTTCGGGTTAATTCAAAACGTGTTTCGCAATAAAAGTAGGTCTCTAGTGGGCAGTAGAAGGTTTGCACGCACAATAAGCACAAACATATGAGCGATAAATATTGTCTGATCTTTCGATTGTCCCATAATAGTTATTCTGAATTCGTTTTTGTAACGTAAAAACATAAATATCAAGCGTTCAATTATGAAGCAAAAAAATGAGAATGGCCTTTCACCACACAATGGGCGAAATTTACGTAGAAGTATATTATGTTTTATACGTAAAGGTCGAATGACCATAAACTGTATGAATTATGAAATAAAATAAAAAATATATCGAATTACTTCAAAATATATACAGTTTATTAACAAACCTTAAGAATAAAATTTTTTCTTTTTATATATGTATTTGACATGATTTTTTTTGAAATTGTATGTTACTTGGTCAATACCACTTAATATAATATAATACCACACTCTTTAATACTTACCTGTAATATTAAACTCACCTGAGATCCTCTTTTATTCTATTTTGCGATGTATATAGTAATTGGTAACAACAGGAAAAAAAATTGTTTGTTACTTTTTAGGGCAAATATATCTAAATCATTATTGAAAATAAATAAAAAGAATGCTCTGATATTTCTTAATATAAAAGCATTATTCATACATTATTTCATATTTAATCATAACAACTTGATATGATTTTTAATTCTTAGTTTATTTAAAAAAAAATTACTTCTACCGACCCTTATCGCACCCAAGAGTGCATAGGTCACTACATTAAATTGATGCTATGTTAATTTGATTATTTATTATATGAAGACAGAGTGATTAGACTCGCGTATTAGGTACTAGTCCAGAGAAATATTAAATATATATTATGGTAAAAAAAAAAATTACCCTCCCGGGAATCAAACCTGAGACCTCCAGCATGGTAGCTAAATATGCTGAATGTGGTAACGAGTACGCTTTAAAGGCAGACATATAAGTAAGCTAGGGGTTATGATATATTTAAAATAATACTTCAAAAATACCTACAAAACAGGTTTAATAAAAAATGATTCACGTATACTACGAGCAACGATTTAGTAAAGTTTATAAGCGAAAAACAACACTGAGGCGGCATCAATAATATTGTTTTGTTTATATTTTCACAATTGACCCTTTTTCTATACGGTCCGTGAAAAAGGTCGTTGACCAAATTACATATTAACACAATATTAATTTCCCAACATATGAATGGAAATTTAATTAAAATAAACCATAGAGTTTCTTAGATCTTTCTTGATTGCGACAAGTAATATAAATTAATACGCTCGAGAAAACAGATTTAATGACTATGATATCCAGAATGAAGATTGAAAGCACAACCCTCCTCTTAAATTGTGTGCGTACTAATTCATCTAATTAATATAACCATGAGGAATTCATATAATTAAAATAATAAACGGTTCGTTTAAATATGTAGACAGAATAAATGATTTAAGTAAAATAATATCTTTCATTCGTAGTCAAAAGGCGCTAACTATACTTTTAACCAAAATCTTATCATAACTTTATGATATCATATAAAATTAGTTTATTCTTGTTTGATATAGCATAATATATGTATATTTATATATATTACTGATATTTCAACATAGATAAACAAATATTTTATTTATTGTTTCGGCATTAACTTTGTGGTAAGACATGTTACAATGATTAAAGAAAACACTTGTTTTTTACCACTTGAGTTTTATTAAAGACTACATGTTTCAAACTTCCATCATTCAGGTCTGTATAGTAAAAAACAAGTTTGTAAAAAACAAGTGTTTTCTTTCATCATTGTGAGATAAACAAATGAATTATTACAACACCGTACCATTTCGTTTATATTTTCGTTTATAATTTGCTTATTAATTAAAATTAAATGAAATATTTTCGTTTATAATTTGCTTATTAATTAAAATTAATAACTCCATGATATTATTTTTTGAAAATTATAATATTTGGTTACTAAAAATATCTTGATATCTCAACTTAGATGAAAAAATAAATAGAAATCATGGCTTTTACAGAGCTTACGACCTAAAATAGGTTGGATTTGGGTTGTGGTCCCGTGGCTAATGTCATGGACTCGGAGTCTTGATTTTTGGGTTCGAATCCACTCCAGCATAATTTAAAACGTATTTATAAGTTTTAGGAAGTTCTATATATATGAACCAATTTCGAACTTCTTTTATTAAAATATATGAATCAATTTCGAACAATTCGAAATTGATTCATATATTTTAATAAAAATTGAACACTTGAATAATCCACTTAATTGAGTTTTATTTTTATTTACGACTAGTTTCGAAAACGACAATTGTTTTCATCTTCTGGTACAAATAAGTCAGGAATAATTTAGTAAATTTAGAAATACATAAAAATTTTAATTCAGATAAAACAATAATTAATAATATACTGTTTCAAAATACGTCACCATCATTATCAATGTTTCCCTTTACAAAAAATGTTGTTCCTTAACCCCCCTACCTATATTTATTAACCTATATATACACCTAAATATGTTTTTATTCGTTAGTTTTAATTTGTACCAGAATATGAATACAATTGTCGTTTTCGAAACTAGTCGTAAATAAAAATAAAACTCAATTAAGTGGATTATTCAAGTGTTTAATTTTTATTAAAATAATCATGTCATTCCACAAAATTAATGCCGAATCAATAAATAATATGATTCATATATTGTATATAGCACTTCTAAAAATTTGAGAAGTCTGTTTGTCAATAATGGGTAGAATTGGTGAATGTTACACGTGTATAAAATGATCACTCAAACCAGCCTATGATGGTCGTCAGCCCCGTAAATGCCCAGACTTCCATATTTTTCTTCGTCTTTGATGAGATGTCAAAAAACAATATGAAAAATAACTCCCATAATTTTAGATAATCCAGATTTGAAAACAAGTATTTCGACACACTAAAAATGTTGTAAATAAACTATTTGCTTAGTAAAGATAGTACATCAACCATGCTATTACATGGAGATCGCTGTAATGAATATGTAAAACCAATTGTTATGCAAATTGATATGGGTTATGTTCAACATGCAGCAAAACTAAAGACTTAGATAAATGGCAAAGTTTGCTATAATGGTGCTAAGTTACCGTGAATTTACATACATATTACACGTGCGTATTATAATTGTAATAATACCATGTCTGTTTTCGCTTATCCGCTTTACATACTTTCTACCATATCATATTATATTTAGATGGGCCAAAAGAATCTTCCTTCATCTTCTTTTATTTTATAAAAACATTCATGAATCTCAATCAACAGTAAATGTCTGAGAACACTTTTGAGTTTATAAATATAAACTATATTAACTAGTTTCTAGGATATCTGTTGTTTTAGAGACTAGTTATATAGGGTGACAAAGAAAAATGATAACTTTTTAACAATGTTATAAAATCAAAAGGAAAAGAAGAATAAATATTTTATTTATATTTTTTTATAAAATAAAACAACTTTGTTTTAACTTATTTTTATTGGTACACTTTTTCCAACCGGTTTCGACAAGAACATTTTCATCACCAGGGTTTATGTACTAATTCTAAAACATTGAAATACTCATAGTTAGGTTAAAGTTAATAAATAATAGTAATAAAACCCTTCTCCGCACCACAATGATGCATAGGGCACTGCGTCATATAAACGAAGTGTTATCTTGATCGTTTTACACACGAAGGAAAGGTGATCAGCCCTCCGCTTCAGGTACCAGTCCAGGGTAATAATATTGAATAAATATTACAGTGAAAAAATCACTTATATTTATTTTACCCCCCTTGGGAATCGAACCCGGGACCTCCAGAACGGTAGCCGAGCGTGCTGACCATTACACTACTGAGGCGGACAAGTATAGTTAATAACCAAACGATTCCAAAAACTTCCACGCACTCCGTACACAATATGAAAATGTGATGTGGGTAACCAGTAAAAAGAAACAACTATATATTAGTCACATCTGTTTAACAGAGTCCACAGTTCTGATATATAAAGTCTTCCTTTTTTAGGGTTCAATCTAGTAACACAAATTAATCTTGTTTCCGTTTTTCAACATTTCCATTGAGATTTAAGCTAGTTATATAAATAGTGATCTAAAAAGGTACCCTGAAATCCCACGCATATGAGATTAAGTTTATTACCTATGTAAATAATGTCAAACTTTGAAGCTTTTCAAATCGCTTTCCTTTATACTACAGACATTTTTCAGATTCAGTAATTCACTTTTCAGTTGAATAAAATTTTCGCATAAATTGGTCGAGCATTTTTATTTATTTAAATAAGAGTTTCAATGGAAAATATATTTTTTTAATAAAGTATAATTAATACATATATCGCGAATTTTATAAAACTTTTTGTCTAGGGCACTTCATTAAATTGTGTTGTAAAAAGTCTTATCCTTTTATAATTTTATAAACGGATTTATATAAACTTCTTATACAGAATATAAGTATATAAGCTGGCACATTGCTTATAAGCAGCATCTTCCATTCACCCAAAAACAAACTATTGGTAATGTACAAAAGATAGCCTTATAAAACCGTTTATAAAAAGAAAACAGAGAGTTCTCGTTCATACTTATGTTAATATAAAGATTTAAGAAAACATACTATATATTTAAATAAATTCAAATACGTGAAAATAAATAATTGTAACATCTAATATAAAAATAAATTTAAA
>NW_028280828.1:717500-845000 GCF_059751285.1 Brachycentrus maculatus | reverse complement strand
ACAGGAAACTGCATTTACGCAGTTTTATCTTAATCGTCACTTACACGAAGGCAATGATGTATTCTTTCCCCATATACGAGTACATATGTATATTTTCAAATGAAATTTGGATATTTTCTTTTTAATATTTTCATTTTTCACCTTAAATTCCATAAAAAAGCTTTTATACTTTCAAAATTCATTTACCGGGAAAATATTAAGTATTCAAGAGCTAGATAGAAAATGAATATTAATAGCACTGTTGCTTGTCACAATAAAACGAATTGCTCAGAATTAATTCATTATTCATGGAAACCCTTCAGAAAACCGTATTATTTATAAAATTTTATTTAAATACAATTAATATTTTTTCTCTTCATGAAAACTAACTAACTAACCATCACGCTGGTTACCTGCAGGGGTAAACTGGCTATATATCTCTGTAGACACCGCATAAAAAGATATTTAAAAGCGAACCAGTGTATTGACAGGGTTTTGATATTGACAGGCCCTTTTTACACTGGTGTAAAAAATAGAGTATTTTTCTCCCTCCGAGAGAAAAATTAACCACTTATGTTGGGACTAAAAATAAATATTTATTACGAGGGACGAACGAATAATTGGGTTATTTCAAAAAGCTTACTTCAAAATGGTCTCTGACTCACCTTCATGATTAGTGGTTTTACCTATTTAAATATTTTTTGGAGCTTATACATAGTTAGTTACCTAATTAAAATCATATTTTGGGCAAATAATAATTAATTTTACACTTTCCTTATTCTTCATCGTTCAGTTTATATAATACCACTTTCAAAAATACTACATCGTAACTATCGCTCTCGGAATGGTCAAATGTAGATTAAAATAAAATTATATTTGACATCTCATCAAAGATGAAGAAGAATATAGATGTCTGGGCATTACGGAGCTGACGACCCTCATAGGCTAGTTTGAGTGATCACTTTACACACATGTAACATTCACTAATTCTACCCATTATTGACAACCACACTAGTCAAATTCTTGGAACTTCTTTATATATGAACTAATTTTAAAACATTGTTCTTAAATCACTAGAACTTCACTAGAGACATATATTAGTGAGATGAAAAGAAGCTTTTTATTGAGCAGAAACTCTTTTATTAGTATGTGAGGTCCGAATCCTGGATTATAATCAAAATGTTGTAAAAAAATTGTTATGGACTGACATTTATACAAGTATAAAATTTTGAAAGAGAGAAAGAATACAAATGGTCACAAAATTCATTATATGTGTTTCTTTAACCATAAAATATAGTTTATATAATTTAGTAAACTCGAAAAATTTGTGTTAGATTTTAACATTTAATGTTTAAATTTTTATTAATCTCTTTTGTCAATTCAATCCATTTACATCTAATATATTATATAGACGTAATGAGTTTTTTTTTTATAAAATATTAATTTATTTATTATTTTTAGTTTTAACATAACTCGTGAAAAAACAGTTAACAAAAACAAATAGAATGAATGGTAGGTACTGAACAAGATTTAGACAGTATCCAGCTCTTCCCATATATTCCATTGCATTAAAAGGTAATATTTTTTTCAGGTATAGAGGAAGAGTCAAAACTGCTTGCATTTTAATTTGGCCCGATGGAAAACCAGATGTTTCGTACATGGATTTCATGTAAGTAAAAAGCGATATTTTAATTTGTTACCGAACCGATTGTGTTTTTCCTAAATAATTTTTAACAATTACATTCACACGATTTCACTCTCATTTCACTCTCATAAATTAAAATTATTACACCTTGTTCCATATAAAGGCCAAATTATGAATTATCTTGAAAATTTAGAAATACAAAAAAACCTGAATTCTAATAATAATTTATTAAATAATATATTGTTTCAAAATTCTTCGCCATTGCTTTCCATTTTTCCTTTGTTTTCAAACACCGTTCCTTGACTAACCCCTTACCTTCCCCTCTCATTATTTATAGAACAATTTTATATTATATATTTGAGTTATTATACAGACCTGAATGATGAAAGTTTAACTTCTGAAACATGTAGTCTAATTAAACTCAAGTGGTAAAAAACGAAGTGTTTTCTTTAATCATTGTATTATAACCATAAAATACATATGAGCGTATATAGCTGCTTAACTCAATCTTAAAACCTAAAACTTTTATCACTAATACTAATTTTGTCTGGGTTCTATAAGATTTTATTACATTGTAATAAGCTCAGCTCGCTGACGCACACACTCGTACATACCGATCTAGTTATTTAAATATTGTTATATTTTTATCAAACGTTATAAATTATTACAACATTGTACCGTTTTGTGCTTATTGAATTTCTGAAGCCGTAAATTATTATCGTTTATAATATGCTTATTTATTTTATATTAACTCAATGGTATTTGAAAGATCATAAAATTTACTTTATTTTATTGATATTGCAACATTTACGAAGAATATGGAAATCTGGGCATTTACAAGGCTTGTGATCTATCATTGGCTAGTTTTTATATTATTTTTTGACATCTCATCAAAGATGAAGAAGAATATGGAAGTCTGGGCATTTACGGGGCTGACGACCGTCATAGGCTGGTTTAAGTGATCACTTTACACAAGTGTAACATTCACCAATTCTACCCATTATTGACAACCACACTACTCAAATTCTTGGAAGTTCTATATATATGAACCAATTTAGAAACCTTGTTCTTGAATCACTAGAACTTCACTAGAGACATCTATTGGTGAGATGTAAAGAAGCTTTTTTATTAAGCAGAAACTCTTATATTAGTTTGTGAGATCCACGTTACACGTGTGTAAAGTGATCACTTAAACCAGCCTATGACGGTCGTCAGCCCCGTAAATGCCCAGACTTCCATATTCTTCTTCATCTTTGATGAGATGTCAAAAAATAATATGAAAATAACTCCTGTTATTGGAGATAATCCAGATTTTGTAAACAAGTATTTGGACACACTCAAAATGTTGGCTAGTTTTTATGTATATCATTTTCAATACGTGCAACATTCGTCATTCTACCTTTGATAAATAGACTTAAGAAAAGTCTTGATATAAGTACTTCAAAGTAAATATATTCTAAAACATGTGGACAAAAAAATTACTTTCTTAAAATTCTGTGAACATTTGAGATATTTTTTTTTTCACATTTTATCTCCTTAAAAAATGTGTTGTTTGAAATCAGTAAAAACAAATTGTAAAACATATTCTTAGTTCAAATTGAATGATTTTTAACCTTAAAGACCAGTTTTGAAAGAAAAAGAAATTATAGTCGTTTTTTTAACAATATTATTTATTTAAATCAAAACAAATTTTCCAGATGATTATTATATACCAGGAACGTGACAATATTTTATACATACAATTACAACTTTACAATTACAATATACATTTTTTTAAATTAAAGATCAAATCTCTTTCATTTTCCAGATTTAAGCAGGCTTAGGGTATGTTTTCATAGTATAATTAATTTGTTTTCAGTTACCAAGTACTTTTCTTCGTGGTCACCTATTTGGTGCCAATGTTGGGAATGACAGGATTCTACAGCGCTATGGGGAGGGTGCTATGGGGATCGGGTTCTATAGGAGAACTCACTCAGAGGCAGTTAGACTCCATAAGATCCAAAAGAAAGGTAATTCAACATCCTTTTTCGTCAATGAAGAACTATGTTTAGTGGACATATATTTATTTATATATATATATATATATATATATATATATATATATATATATATATATATATATATATATATATATATATATATACATATATTTATATATATATATATATATATATATATATATATATATATATATATATATATATATATATATATATATATATATATATATATATATATATATATATATATATATATATATATATATATATATATATATATATATATATATATATATATATATATATATATATATATATATATATATATATATATTTATATATATATATATCTATGGAGATTATTCCGACTCCAGACACTTTCTCAATCTGCCAATTTCCTATTTACACCTTAATTCATTTTTCTATTATTTCTTCACACATTCCTTTTACATCCATAAATTTCTTAATTTTATCGATTATGCTTATCTTATACTTATCCATGTCAATTTTAGACAAAGTATATATGGTTTTTGAATTTTTAAGTCGGAGAATCCTAGAATTTACGACCTGCCATTAAGCTTATAAGTGATCACATTATACACTTGTGTAATGTTCACCTTTTATTAAACGTTCACCTTACATTGTTTTTTTTTTACAATTGGAGAAATATGTATTTTTCACAAACGCGCAATTGAGGACAAAACCATAAATCTTGCATTTTTTAAGTTTATTATTAAAAGTTTGTTCATTTTTTTAATAAAAAATCTGGCTTTACTGAAGTTAGCGAAATGGATTTAATTTGTAGATTAAAGGATTATCTAATATTATTTTGAAGCAGCAAAAAATGGTCATATCGTATTTCCGTATTTTGACCGAGGTTGAATTAATTCCACGGAGGTAATCAATCGTCGCTTGTTTTTTTTTCACTATCAAGATTCTCCGTCATTATCGACTGGGAAAAAAACGTATGATTTTCAAAGATTGAGAACATATCTTTGGTGTTTAATATACGTATGAGGTAATAACTACCGCCTTACTTTTAAATTAAATTCGTAAATTTTGATACGTTTCGCTTTTTACCCTTTACACGTGTACGACGCTCGTGATATTTAATTTATTATTTATTAATACAATCAGTGCCGAGCACACAGTTTTAGTATGGGTAGGTTAGAATAAACACAGCGCTTTAAATTGTATTTTTTAAATTAGACGCATATTTTCGTTCCCTAAAATTTAATGATATTTGTTCTGCCGCTGGAGGATAAAAATTATAGAAAATACTTATTGAAACAAAATTTTAGTCGTATAAGGTTGACGTAATCGAAGGGCATGTACATGTATAACTAGATATGTGGATGTAAAGACAATTACGAGTGTAAGTCAAGACAGAAGATGAATGTGGCGTTCTATCCTCTCTGCCTACCCCTGCAGTGAAATGGCGTGATGGTTCTGTAGTAGTATATTTTTCCTTCTTCAAACCCTTATCCGTACCCCAATGGTGCTTAGGGCACTACATTATATAAACGCAGTGTTATCATGAATGTTAACGCATGAAGGAAAGGTGATCAGCCCTCAGGTACGAGTCCAGGGTAATATTAAATAAAGTCACTCAGTCCTGGGAATCGAAGCCGGAACCTACAGAACGTTAGCCGAGCATGCTGACCGTTACACTACGGAGGCGGACGTAGTAGTATAAGTAATAAAATGCCTTAGAGTTATAATAATCCACTTTTTTTTTAAAGTTGGCGAGTATCACATCACATAACATTTTAAAATAGTTTTCATTAGATCATATTTTAATACACCGAAAAAAATATAAATAACTCCTGTAATTGGAGATAATCAAGATTTTGTGAACAAGTATTTGGACACACTCAAAATGTTGTAATTATATTTTCCAATTATGAAATCGATTATCTCAATATTTTGTGTAAATTATTATGCTTTGTTTATGACTATATTTATTTTTAAAAATATAAAACTCTGCGATAAATCAAATGTTATTTTCAAATCAAATAAATTTGTATGAAGAATAATAAAAATTATTTTTCATGAAATTCTTTATGAAGTTAAGTCAAGGGAAAGTACAATAATAATCCAAATATTTTGACGTTCGAAAAACAAAAATATTTTTAAACAACATCTTTTAACGAATTTAATCTGGCATTCAAGGAAACAAATCCTCAAAGAAACGAATCGTTCAAAAATATAATATGTGTAACTCAATTTTCCTCGTCTCATGGAATTAATGACATGCTATTATTTTTATACTTTCCAAATTTTTAGAATTTTCAGGACGTTTCCATTTATTTGAAAATTGATAACCTTGGAATTTTCAACAGTGCTTATTTAGCGTAAAAAGATATTACATTGATATTTAATATGACGAAAACAAATTTATTTCACAAAAGGATGTTAAAAATCGGTATCCTTTAACAAAAAATTTGATTTTGCAATTTATGAGTAATTTTTTGTTCATCTGCACATCTGCCCATGTTCCTTTTTTCGACCAACAATATGTCGTTATCTAAAAGAAATAACAATAAACTAATTTTATTTATTTGTGACTACCTACAACCGCACACGCTTTACTGTGTTTCAGTATAATTAAATGGAAAAAAAAACACATTTCTAATGTGTTCAAATTCACAATGTTTGTGAAATAATGGAATTATTAAACACCTATGAAACAATAAAAATATTAAAATGCTAGGTGACATGAGTATAAAAAAATTCCTAATTTAAAGGATTCTTAATATAACATGTATTTCTGTCATGTTCAACAAATGGCGCTGCCATTGATATAAAATAAATATGTTTTCTAAACGTATTTTTTTCCTATCACAGGTGAAAAACGCTTGGATCAAATGCAACGTTTTGTCAAATTTTCAAAGATATTTGTGAAAAAATTGTAAAGGTTTTTTAATTTGGAAGAAATTTATTCTCTAAGAAATGTAATTACAAGTTGTTATTAATTTTGTGTAAAAAGAGAAATAAAAATCAAAATTTTAAATTTTTTTAATAGGTATAACATCCAAAGCCCAGGGGCTTGTCTGCGGGTAGTAAGGATAGGGAAGGTTGATGTGTAAAGATACATCACATATACTCAGACCAATTGAAAATAAATATTTCAAAAATTAATTTTGCAATTGGCGAGAATCGAACCCGCGACGCCAGTTTCGTAGTCGAGCGTCTACCCAACTACGCCAAAGCGCTTTTTCAAATAAAATGGATTTAAAATTTCCTTGATTGATTTGTCAGTCACTTTGAAGCAGTTATTTTTTTTTCATTTATCCTTTTAAAAAATATATATATATCTAAAATTAAATAAGTAAATAAGATTAAGAAACAGTTTCTACCGCTTCTTCAATCTTCAACGTCCCAAGGACCCAACTCTAAAATTTAGAATTAGCTTCACATATCTCTCACTCCTTTCAACAACGTCATATATCGGAAATCGACAGTTTTCTGTTTTGAATGTTTTCGGAATGCCCAGAAAATGTACTATATCACAGCAAAAGCGGTATATTTTTAACTTCATATTTACCCGGTACAGGGCAGAAAGTGTTGTTTTTGCATTTTGAAGAAAATGTATTGTTTAGTTATTTTTTTAAATATTCTAAATATTTTCCAAGTTGAGAAAAAATATTCTGGTTTTACCTAAAAAGATCTATTGTCAGTAAAAAGTTCAAAAAGTGGTTTAATATTTATTTTTAATACATTGTATTATATTTTCATACTTTAAAAAACGATATCCTGAAAAATCAAGTTTTTTTTATATATGACGTTGTTGAAAGGAGTGAGCGATATGGTGTTTGAAAATGATGCGGAACGCATCGAAACACGTGTCGCGGTAGATTTAAAGAAAAAGTGGTATTTATTAAGTAAACTTAAATTTTAAAAATAAACGGATTTTACAAGAAATCAATAAAAAAATCAATCGAATAATGCAATAGGGTTAGAATATACACCCCGAATATATAATAAAGAGTACATAACATACTCTTTGGACGTTATAACGTATCCCTTATCAATAATTCACCCGACATACATACTATCCGCAAGCTAAACCGATCGATGTACATTGTGTATTTGTAGTTTCGCCTTGCGCTTACTTGCGTCTACTCCGGTGGCCTAGTAATAATAAATTGGTAAACTGTTCGAGAACGATGGTATCCTATTTCCGCGGGTCAAAAGACGTAACACGAGTATGTACCTTTGTTTATATATTGGTGTAGAAATCAGGGTTGAGCTAAGAGAGTTTATTTTTATTTTATATTATTTAATTTACTTGACCGATCAGGGTTGAGCCAACGGATTTATTATTTTTTCAATTTAATTTATTTGATGAATTCCGCCTATGCAGTGTAATATATTTAATTTGCTGTCCGTAACCATTAAAAATCAGTAGTGATCATGTCTTTAAGAACAGTGTCCGTCGATGGTTGCTTCTCGTTGGAAGAAACAAGGTAGAAAGTGAATTAATTAAAGTCCAGGTGTAATTGTTTTATCGTAAATCCTTTATACTGTATATTGTTATTGTATCTACTGTATGTAATGTATATTATCTAATAATTGAAAAAATTTATTAAAAAATAAATTATTAACATCTTAGTATTTCGGCTCAACACAAGCCATGCAATACATATAGTAGAAAAAAATATTTATCTATGAAATAACAATAAGAAAAACCCTTATCCGCACTCCAATGATGCATAGGGCACTGCATCATATAAACGCAGTGTTATCTTGATCGTTTACACATGAAGGTAAGGTGATCAGCCCTCCGCTTCAGGTACCATTCCAGGGTAATAATATTGAATAAATATTACAGTAAAAAAATCACTTATATTTATTTTACCCTCCTTGGGAAGCAAACCAGGGACCTCCAGAACGGCAGAACAGAACGGTATCTACAATATGAAATAAATAAATAAATTTAAAAATTAAAAAAAAAAAAAAATCGCGTTCAACATCAAGTTTAACACATACATATGCAAGTATTACAAAACATGTACCTACTTACACTGTTTCAGTAACGAAATTCCACATTTTAAAAAAAAATGGAAGAGGGACGGGAGGGAGGAGGTCCAATGTATAGTAAAGTAGTAAACATTGTTTTCAGCGATCATTCAGAGTATTCATTTTAAAGAAGATCGTAATGTCTACATTACTTGCTGAAGACTCAGGATATTTAAAAAAATGATTGATTTTTCCCTGTAATTATTATTTACAAAACAAAACTAAAACTTTGTTTTAACTACTTTTTTATTTTTCACAAATCAGGGATAGCGTTTTTTTAATATTAAGAGCTCATTACGGTTTTTATTTGCTTTGAGTTTCGAGCTGATCGTAGTGAAAAAGCAAAATATTTTTGACTACACATTTTCAGTTTTAAAATGTGAAAATATTAAACTTATCATCGTTAGTCACTCTGATAAAGTCATTTCAAACATCAGCCCCGCGCTTACCCGCCCTTTCTGCGTCATAATTATTATAATTAATGATAATTATAATTTGTACGATTAATATTGCTCAATTTTCAAGCTTAAAACAAATTCATCAGCCAATCCAGGTCATAAGTCCTATGAATACCCAGATTTGTATATTCACAAGTAAAAATATATTTATAATTTATATTTGAAGCACTAACATTGTGATTTTTCCTTTTATAATTAAAATCTAACTTTGTTTTAAAATCACAAAAAATATTTTATTATAACTTAATTATAATGTCTACTGGTTTTGAAGCTAACCGCTTCTTTATCAAGACTGATTAATACTAATTAGTATTTTATTATCCGTATTCCGTCCGACTCCGTAGTGTAATGCTCGGCTACCGTTCTGGAGGTCCCGGGTTCGATTCCCAAGGGGGGTATAATAAATATAAGTGATTTTTTCACTGTAATATTTATTCAATATTATTACCCTGGACTGGTACATGAAGCGGAGGGCTGATCACCTTTCCTTCATGTGTAAACGATCAAGATAACACGGCGTTTATATGACGCAGTGCCCTAGGCATCATTGGGGTGCGGATAAGGGTTTTATTATTATTTATTATTTTTAGTATTTTAGTGATTTTTAAAACAAATTTACATTTTAATTAAAAAATAAAATTACTTTAGACCAAGCTTTGAGGTAAACAGTGGAAGGTTATAAGGTTTATATGGGATTTACATAATTTGAAATTGAATGAAAATGAATTGAATACTTCATTTGTCCTCCGTCTTTGATCCGACCAAACGACATATAATATTAAGTGGATTATAGCTACTGATGTTTGAAGGCTCTCATTTATAAGTCAGTGATTTAACCAACGTTATGTACACTAAATGTATCTACGTGTACGTTTGTATATGAATGATATGATTCAGATAAATATGTAGATATAAACTTAGTCTCCCTTGAGATATCTTACATAACATATTTTAACAACTCTTTTTTTATCCCATTTTTAAAATTTTCAAGAAAAAAAATAAAAAACGTAATTTCGGCAAATAAATCCAATATTTTAATTTATATTATATATAAATATATATATATATATATATATATATATATATATATATATATATATATATATATATATATATATATATATATATATATATATATATATATATATATATATATATATATATATATATATATATGTATATATAAATATAAGCTGCGTTTACGTTTCATTTGGCACAACATACATGCATATGGCTCTACAGAAATTAATATGAAATGAATTGGTTTCCACCAAAAAATTATGTGAAAACCTGTCATTAGTTGTAATTTCAGCGAGGTTGTCAAGCTTTTTACATTTTAGTTATATTTCATGTACGTTTCTCTTTTTAGGAGAAAAATGTCATGCTTGAAATGATGAACAATGATTCTTCTGTAACAATGATAATAACAAGCAGTAGGAATAATAAATATTCATTCCATCCCCAACTTTCACCCTCAGTTTGCCGACAGCTCAGTGACATAAATGTATCGTCAATTCCCGAAAAACTAAATTACGGTTGAAGAAACAAAACTAATGAAATTTTGTTGCACTCGCGGGTATAGTATGAACTTACGATTCGAGGAATTATAAATTTCATACAATAAAACGAATAATTTTTACGAAAGTTATTCATTTTCATTCACCGATTTTAACTTATTCTACTAAATTCTTCCTCAGCGAGATAGCACTGTGCCTATGCTTAGGGCGATATGCTTAAGGGACAGCAAAGCAACAGCTTGTTTGCAGTAACACCATATAACTTTTTTACGCTGCATTATAACGTGCTTCAATTTGCGATTGCACAGTGATAAAAAGTTTAATGATTTATACACCTTTGAAAAATGTTCATTATGCACATTCTCAATTCTTCTTAATTATGTTTTTGTATCTCAATAAATTGAGAACTCAGACCTCAGTTTTTGCTTGTGTATATTAAAAAGGGAAATTTTAAAATGGTTTTCATTAAAAAAAAATAAAGCATGCTACATTCACGTTAGTATTATTAATTAGGAAAATAATTATAAACATCTGTGTACGTTTCCTATCAGAATGCATGTATATGTGTGTATATTTACTTGTACATCTAAAAGTTTTCCAATAAACGACTATAGAGTCAAAGTTTAATCAAAAACATTGCCTGCAGAACCTTTGTATAAAATTTCTTCAAAGACAAAGAATGTTTTTCAAATTAATAAACTTAAAACTAATTGGATGAAAACATCCACTGTTCATGATTGGTAGTTTAATTTGAATTAAAATTTAATTGAATTAAATTAATTCAATTCAATTTAATAATTTTGAAATCATGATGGTTAAACATTGAAATTTAGCATCAATGAAAAGATATATTTATATATATATGTATATATATATATATATATATATATATATATATATATATATATATATATATATATATATATATATATATATACATATAAACATCTATATACATGTATATATATAAATAAATATATATATATATATATATATATATATATATATATATATATATATATATATATATATATATACATATTTATATATATATATATATATATATATATATATATATATATATACATAAAAAAAAAAATTAAAATAAAAAGTCCGAAAAAGACTCGGCACGATCAGATCAATCAGAACTTAAAATCTGGCGGTGTCAAAAGTCTGTGTAATCGGAGGGCATGTATGACTAGATTTATGGATGTGAAGGAGGCGAGGAGTGTATGTCAGGACAGAAGAGTGTTCCATCCTCTCTGCCTACCCCTGCGGGGAAACGGCGTGATGGTTGTAGTAGTAGTAGTAGTAGTATATATATATATATATATATATATATATATATATATATATATATATATATATATATATATATATATATATATATAACTATATATATATTTATATATATATATATATATATATATATATATATATATATATATATATATATATATATATATATATATATATATATATATATATATATATATATATATATATATATATATATATATATATATATATATATATATATATATATATATATATATATATATATATATATATGTTGTATCAGAAACATAATTTTAGTATTTGTTTGCAAATTAGTCAGTTTCTTAGATAATTTTTTAGACAATTTTTAGATAATTATGCTCGTTAATGGAAATCCTACAGCCAGATTCAGAATGTAATTGAATTTTTATTTAAATAGTATACGTAAATATAAGGAATTAAAATTTTTATTTTCTTGCCTGAACTTCCTTATTCTTCATATCTAAGTTAAGATGCCAACATATAAAAACAACGCCCAAGCGGAGAAAACCAGATTTATGAACAAGGACATGGACGCACCCAAATGTTGTAAAGATTATTTTTTGTAATTATTAAGTAATTATTAAATAATAAATGTGTCCGTCTCTGTAGTGTGATGGTCAACACGCTCGGCTACCATTCTGGAGGTCCCGGGTTCGATTCCCATGGGGGTCAATAAACATAACTGATTTTTTCACTCTAATATTTATTCAATATTACCCTGGACTGGTACCTGAAGCGGAGGGCTGATCACCTTTCCTTCGTGTGTAAACGATCAAGATAACACTGTGTTCAAATGAAGCAGTGCCTTATGCACCATTGGGGTGCGGATAAGGGTTTTATTATATAATTATTAATTATTAAATAAACAACCAAGAACTTTAATGTGGTATGTAAAACTAAAAGCTTCAACTTCACTTGATTATAAACAATAAACAAAATATTGCATTAATTAAAATAAATTAACTACATTCATCAATGTTAGTGAGATGAGATTAAGGGAGAAAAAATATAAAAAAAGTTTACTTGGCTATTTTTTAAACAGCAAAAGCGCTTTTTTTTCATTAAAAAAATACAATTTGCTCTGAAATTCCAGCCGAGTCGTGAAAACATAATTAAATTTCCATTTACATCCAAATAAAAGGTCGTGCAACATTATTTTTAACGAAATTTCGCGCGTAATATACACAGGATTTTTTCTACCTAATTTCGCACGGAAACGTAGTTGGTTATAGTCATATTCCGGAATCGCCCTACTTAAAATAAATGGAGGAAAATTGATAGAGGACGTGCCTTATCACGGTTTAGTCCCCCAAATGGGTGAAATAGCAAACGTAACCAATTTTCAAAAGTACTACGAAATGCAAACTAACCCAGAGGCGATATGTTCTCCTGGTCAATTGAATGTCCCTTAAACATGTGTACATCTATGAATGGGGTGAATCAGGTCACCTGGTTGAGTCCATTTTGTTTGAATTTCTACCTAACGGCATACTCACATATCATATCTTAAAAACTTTAGTTTAATATTTAATTTTTTACAATAAATCTAAATTTATAAAAATATAAGACTTATTGAAAAAATGTATACTAATTAATAATTTTTATTTTATGAAATTTTGTTTACTTTATAAAGGAATTTTGCGTTTTTGTTCACATTTTTACAAAACTATTGGCTAATTATTATCTTTTTGCAATAAATCGAATAATTTAAATATTTGAGACTTATTCAAAATAAATAAACTTTTACTATCTAATAACATTTGTTATATTTTAAAATTTAATGAAATTTAATTTAATTTATTTTTAAACGGTTTGTTTTTTTATTCATAGTTTCAAGCATTTCGATTAAGAAACATAAAGAAAATAGAATCTAAAGTGTTATTTTATTGCTCATTCGGCAATTTTAATTTTTTTTAAATTTGAACAACCCACGAATTTCAAACGACTGTATAAGGAATACCTTGATCACAATTGCTAGTCGGTTTTTTGCTTCATGTTTGCTTTACTTCTTAGCATAAAGCCCGCCATCTTACATTTATTCTGTACAGAAAGTTTGTTAAATTAATGTTTTCTCCTGTAATGTTAGTTTTGTGATTCCGCCGTTTTCCTGAAAATGTTGAGATACTCACTGTATCGGATTTTATTACAGACTCTCTTATAATTAAGGAGTCCTTGAGGGATCATTTGACAAAAGCCTTACTTGTCTGCTTAAGATGTCTCACATAATGGTTTGTTTTACTAATGGCAAATAGTCATTATTTTATGTAACTATTTTAATTCAAAATAAATAACTCAAGCTTTCAAACATCATCAACAGATTTAAAAAAATATTTGCCATTAGAAAATCTTTTAAAACGTTATAAAATATGCCAAAAAGTATCTGCACAAAACATTAAAGGATACGCAGTTTCCTGGACTAGTGAAAATAACACATCTTCTCTACGTTTATTTACGCATTTTACATTATTTATATATTGAGAACAACTTTTCATAAAAATGACTACGTATTAAAGTAAATTTACCTAAATTTACAGCCTTATTCTTGTACCGAATCAAAATAAAAAAACTTTTAAAGGACTACTTACTATCTTGAGTTTATTAATGTTGGTCTCACTTGTCGTTTTTAAATTAATATACTCGAATGAGTGGTTATTTGCAAGTGATTTTTTTATTTATTTAAATATTCATGTTATTCCACAAAGTTAATATCAACCGATAAATAATTTTAAAAAAACATGGTTTTCGTTCTTGAAAATTTTTAACTATGAACAAATGTTGAAAAAGCGTAAATATACCTAAATAAAACTTATTATCTACTAAATTAAAGCCAGATAAGATATTTTGATGATTTATTTTAAAGCAACACATTGTAAACGCAGAGGTATATGAATTTACTAAAGTACAATAAAACGCAAAGATATATTTATTTAAAGGAAATATATTTTAATTAAAATTACTCGATAAAAAAAATTATCCTTAAATTTTCAATTGAATAAAAAATGACGTTTTTAGTACTGCCATCTAACGCTTTAGCTTCAAGAATTTTGAAAGCTTCTAAATATATTTGGAATAATAAAAATCAACTTACAAATTTTATTAATTTTTTTTTTACAAGATATAAATACAAAAAAACGGAAGTTTTATAAATTTTTTACCAGTTTTCATAATATTTTATAATCAAATAACCTTTATTTTTTTAATACTCTTAACGATTAGTTATTTTAAAGAGAAAATAACAAATATTGTGATATTCTTTGTTTTTTGAAGGAAAAAAAACGAACGTAAAAAATTAACATCTTGACGTAAAACGGAAAACAGAACAAACATGAACCTTGATATAATGATTTAAGAAAACACTTGTTTTTTACCACTTGAGTTTTATTATAGACTACATGTTTCAATAAAACTTAAGTGGTAAAAAACAAGTGTTTTCTTTAATCATTATAACATGTCTTACCACAAAGTTAATGCCGAAACAATAAATAAAATATGAACCTTGTTATTTTTATTTTCAGATTTTGTAGACAACATATTTTTTCCAGTGTTTTCACGCAATTATTTATTGTAAACTCTGAATCATCTACGTTGTAAGATAAAGCTTAAACAACATTCACTTTTGATTGAACGCGAATAATTTGTTTTCCGTTACAATCACACAATTGAAGAAATATTTTCAAAAAGTTTTTTGACAATACGACGAATTTTAGATCAATAGAGTATCGTATCCATTAGGATATTTCAACATAGATGAAAAAGAATATGTAAGCCTGGACCTATAATAGGCTGATTTCAATAATTACGTTACACACGTGAAACATTCACCCATAATTGACAACCATACCTCTCAAATTTCTGAAGTTGAAAAATCCTTTGATCGACACTTTCTTTCACATGTCGCACACTCATTTCAACAACGTCGAGATCGTTTTTAAAGTTAAAAAAATATAATAAAATATATTAAAAATAAATATCAAGCCCCTTATTGAACGATTAACTGTGCAACAGATATTTTTAGGTAAAACCTGAATGTTCTTTCTCCATTTGAAAAATATTAAGTAGGTTTTTACCCTGAACTATATTATCGACACCTTACCTAATCCTACTCTTTGCTTTCCTTGTTTTCACATATTAACTATTCAATACACACATTTACTCCATTCATACTGCAATTTAATTCTATTTATTTTGAATAATTTCATTGTGAGCATGTTCAATATGTACCTATGTATATGATAAAAATATTGCATGATTAGTTTTTTTTTTTAAATTTGGATGGAAGTTGTAATGAGCCCATCAATAAACAAGTATTATTAACAAGAAATTAAATAAATAATAGGTTAGGAGTCGAAACAATCGGCGGATATGTATGAGGAGATGCATGAACGTGGAAGAGGAGATACATGAACGTGGAAGAGGCGAAGAATGTTTGCAAAGTCAAAGTGGTGTTGCGTTCTATTCTTTCTGCTTACCTCTGCGGGGAAGGAGCGTGATGGTTAGTTAGTTTAAATAAATTAATTAATATACGCGTACTTAAAGATTTTTTATATTTTTTGGAAATGGATAGCAAATAGATCATTAAAATAGATTACATCTATTAAAATTCATCATGAATTCTTCAATGATAAGGTTACTAAGGGTTAAAACCCTTTCATTGTCTCAATCCTAATAACTATTCAAATAATGTTAACCGTTAGTAAAACACGATCTTGAGAGGTTTAAACTGAATATAAATTAACAAGAGCTTTATTTTTTACAAACATTACCGTAACAATCAAATCTCCATACGTTTTACCGTTATTAAATGTATAATATATTTCCTACTACAACGTCTACTACTCTCATCACGCCGTTTTCCCGCAGGGGTAGGCAAAGAGAATAGAACACCACACTCTTCAGTCCTGACATGCACTCATCGCTTCCTTCTCATCCATACATCTAGTCACACATGCCCTCCAATTACGCAGACTCTTGACACCGTCAGATTTTAGGTTCTGATTGATCTGATCGTGCCAAATCTTTTTCGACCTTCCTCGTTTCGTTGTCCCGTTCACATTTGCCAAATTTATTTTCTTAGTCATTCTCTCGTTATCCATTCTTTCCATGTGTCCATACCACTTTGAAGAACTCTTCTTAATCTTTTCAACTATCCCTTGTTCAGCCTTACATTTCTTTCTTATATCATCATTTTTAATTCTGTCATACAATGATGTACCACACATTCATCTAAGAGAGCGCATTTCAACAGCTTTCACTCTGCTTTCATCCTTCCTTTGCCAGCTCCATATTCCAAGTATCATAACTATTATAACACAGGTGTTTTTTTCAAATAATCTTGTTTTTCGTTATTTAATCCGCAACATAAATAATAAAATAAAAATCTACTGTCTTAGAATATTTTTGTATCATATTTTATTTTCGTAGGTGTAGTTTCAAAAATATCTCCATTATTTTCGTTATTTTATTCGTAATTCAATTTTTTTCTAAGCGATTCCGATCTCAGAACATTTTTGTACCAAAAATAAAGTTAATTTTACCGTTTCAAAAAATCTTTATAATTTTACTTATTTTATTTGCAGTTACAAAAATAATTTTAAAATCCACTTCAGTGTCATTTTTGGATCTAAAAAAATTGTACCTTTTACCGTATATATGTATTTAAATTCTTTATTTTCCTTTTAACTTACTATTTATTTTAACTTATTATATATTATAAATTAATCTATTACTAGCATTCACAAAAATACGAAAGGTCGTTTTATGTTCTCTCGCATTATACAGTAGTAACGTTTGGTTTGTTAGTAGCCTGCCAAAACAATAAAATTATTTATTCATTCAAAATGTTGAAAACTTTTGGCTGTTCATTAAAAACGAGTGATTTTTATGGTTCCGTTATTTTAAATTCTGAATAATCTAAAATTACCGCTTTATGAACAAAAGTTATCACGAGCTATAATATTTATCTGCCTCTAGAGTAAAGTGCGTAGTTGGCTACTGTGCTGAAGGTCCCGAGTTTGATTCCCAGAGGATCAAAATAAATATAATGCAAAAAAAATCAACTCTTATATTTATTTAACCCTCATCTTGTATCCAAAGCGCAGGACGGATCATGCCAGGATGAATTAATGTCGTGATGATGTTCCCGGATCTATTACATAAGCTTCATTTGTTGATTCGGCATTCACTTTGTGGTATAATCTTATCATTTTAATTAAAGTTTAAATTAGTATATACCACTCTTCCTTAAAATCTATTATGACACGTGTTTCGATGCATTCCGCATGCGGCTTTTTAATGATGGTATTTACCAAGTAAAACTTAAATAAAAAGCTAATACATAATTTCTAGACTTCCTCAGAGACCACACTTATAAATATCTTTTTATGAAATAAGTGGCGAAAATTATAAAATACATATTTTTTTTAAATATCGCGATTTTAATGTGAATTAATTTTCAAAAGCATTCAATATCCATGTCACTGCCAATCTAAATAAAAACTAAAAATTCTAGTTAATAAAATAATAATAATAAACCCTTATCCGCACCATAATGGTGCATAGGGCACTGCGTCATATAAACGTAGTGTTATCTTGATCGTTTACACATGAAGGAAAGGTGATCAAACCCTCCGCTTCAGGTACCAGTCTAGGGTAATATTGAATAAATATTACAGTGAAAAAATCACTTATATTTATTTTACCCCCCCTGGAAATCGAACCCGGGACCTCCAGAACGGTAGCCGACGGAGCTGACCATTACACTACGGAGGCGGACAAAAAAATTCTAGTTAAATAAGTTTAAAATACTTCGAAGTATCTAGAAAACATATCTATCACGACAGCTTTACAATAAGGCATCTACTAAACTGCGCACAGTGACTGTGATACTCCATAAAGTATTCAACGAGAATTTTTTTGCGACAGCAAAAAATTTGCGTGTTTTCCTTTTGCGTGGGAATGCGTAAGTAAAGTTTTAAATCAATTTATCCTAGTAACTGTTTGGCGACGTCCTCGTAAAATGGAATTGCTCCCAATAAAAATAAATCACTGGATTTCACATTTGATCACATCGTTAAATGAGGAATAAAATAGTACATGGATATACCTACATACTAGTCAATACATTAAAACACCATGGATGATTTCAGACAAGCAAAACCGTTTTCATCCTAAATAAATACTTAGAAAAATGAACATTGCCTTTAAATGAAATCATCATTTCAATTCGAAGTAATTGTCACTAGCCTGGAGCGCAATATAACTGAAGAGGTATATTGAATGGTATAAGAATAAAATTTGTCTACCTCCGTCGTATAATGTTTAGCGTGTTTAACTACAGCACTGGAGGTCCCATGTTCGATTCCTAGGCGGGTTGAAAATAAATTGTGGTGATTTTACACTCTGATATTTGTTTAAAATTACCCTGGACTGTTACCTGAAGCGCAGCGGAATCAATTTACCTTCGTATAAGCAACGACCAAGATTTGACTGTCTCAATACTTTACAGTGCCCTATGCACCATTGGGTGCAGATAAAGGTGAGAAGATAGTTACAAACTTACACGTACATATGGAATATAACTTACTAGTGCATACAAACGAATTTGATGCCCTAGTGAACTTTTGTAAACTTAGAAGAAAAGTAAACTTTGAAAACATTCGAAGTTTACTTGCACCAGTATGGCATTGTTGGATGAGGAGGAGAGTATAACAACATAATGAACTCTCTCATAATAGTTATGAAAACAATTTTAAAGAAATATGAAGAAGAAGGAAAAACAAAAACGTTATTTTTAAAGTCTCTAATGTAAAAACATTAAAAATATCAAATTGAAAACAAGTGTACGAGTATTCTGAAGATTCTAAAATGGTTTCAAATTATCTTAAAGCAATGCATAGGAACTTCAACAAAATTATATTAAATTGGGAAACTAATATTTAATTAGCCTCTTTACGGGTATCAAGAATAGTCAGATTATAAACTACAGAAAAAAGGCTACTTAACATGAAAATAAAAAAAAATAAAAAAAACATTATTTGATTATAATAAATAATTACTTTGTGTAAGTTCTTCTACAGACACAAGAGCGTGATACCTTTTTGGATAGGCATTCCATACTAAGGAAAAGATAAGTTTTTAATTAAGTAGAAATGTCTTACAAGTGTAAGTCCCTCTCCAAGCACAAGAGCTGTCTTTTTATTGGAGAGAACCGCGTTTTTAATTTTAAGATTGTAAGTAGAAATTTTTAGAATATGAATTAAAATTATTTTTAAAAAAAATCTTTTGAAACCATTAAATAATAAAAAAATGTCCTGTAAATAATTTTTGTTACAACACTAAAGCAATAAGAAATAATTAAATGAATGTTTATTTTGAACATTTTTCTCTTTAGTTTTCGATTACGAACATTTTAAAAAAATATGTACCTTTTTTCACGAGGCCTCGTATTTTGAATGATTTGTTTCCGACCTTTTTTAATTCATCCGTAACACAGGCTGTTAGTTAATTTCAAAGAGATGATTGATTGATGAAGTTTGTGAATGATTAACGCAATAACTGTGAACGAAACAAAAATGTGAATATTAAATAAGCACTGCAAAGTTTTTTTTCCACCCGTCTTCGTTCGCTCTTTTTTATACGAGATCCTCTTTTCAAGTTACTTGCAATGAACAAACGACGCCGTTTCTTTTATCTAGGCGTATTTTCAAGATTTCAGCGAAACAATGAACGTATATTCTAGAATTTTTATCTCTCTCCTACAAATCCTGCCACACAATTTGTTGAATGTCTCTGCGGACTGTGCAAATTCTGACGCAACAAATTTATAAAGAAATTGTCGCTATATTTCTCTAATACCAAAATTGAATCCAGCCAAATATCACATTCATCTTTTTGACAGAATTTAATATTTTGTAAAATTTCTCCTCATTTTCAGTTTGATTTTACTTGTTTTCATCCAATATTATGCTACATTACAGTACAACACTTATGTAGCTCTTTGTCTCTTTTGACATAATGTATGAGTTTTACACCCAAATTACACATGAAAGGGATTTTTTTATATCTGTTTTGTTAGAAAACAAATAAATCTTTCACATCATTATATGGAAAACACATTACGAGTACTAAATTCCGTATTTTTTCTTAGTAACTTTAATAAAAGCAAGCTTTGTTAACATAATAAAGAATTTGCTTTGTAAATAATCAAATTGAAACAAAAAGCTTTTATGTATCATTCAAATCATTTTAATTAATTTTTTCAGAAAATTTCATCCATCTCCTTATTAAAATAAACACAAAAGAAGAATATTGATCTAATTATGAGAATAGTAGAATAAACAGTTTTTTAACTAAAAATTTTATTCGAATTTACTTTTAAATAGATATTTTCCTGAAATTAAAGATTTCTATTTAAATTTTAAATTATTTCAAAACAAAGTAAGTAATCGTTAGGATAATATAAAATAAAAACATTAGGAAAAGATTTTAAAATACAATATAAAAAATTAAAATATATATCCAGATAATAGAATAATGAAATATTATTGATTCCGATTTGAGAAGATTGAATCAAAATTTAATATGGAAAATTAATAAAATAGAATATTGTTTTATACACATAAGAACTAATAAAATCACCCAGGTATATTAAAAGATATTTGGGTTATAGAAAACGACATTTTTTACATTTAAAAGTATTTTTACGAATGCATATTTACCCTATAATAAATAAACACATTTTTGTGTTTAATTTCGGTAGATACGTATAAAATATTTATACGTAACTACCGAGCTGATGTTACTAATATAATATTGGTACGACATGTAAGTATCGAATTACCTCCCTGATAGAGGATACATCTCAATGAAAGGAGGGTAGATGGTGAGAATTAAGAGACCCATGAACTGAAAATTTGTATACATTAATATATTTGTATGTACAATGAAATAAACTTACACTTATGATAAACATAGAATACACATTGAGAATATACAAGAGTGAAATTGTGTCCTTGCATCAATCAATCTGTAGCAAAGCATTGAACTGACAAATGTAAAATGAAACTATATTAAGGTGCGTTCTGGAAAACGAATATGCTGACTTGTGATATAGAACTCACTGTTAAAACATGACAGGTATTCAAACATTGTATTACCGATACATCTAGAACGTACATCTTTCGTGAAAATTGGAACAAAAGAAAAACATCTTTTATATAACAACTCGGAAAAGGGGTGTTTTATATTGTGATGCGAAAAATCCAGTTTTTTGGATCTATTGTATTTTTGCGAGATACGTGGTATTGTTTTGACATGAACGATACATATGTATGTATGGGAGTGTTGGAACCAAATATTTTTAATTATCTTATTTAAATTAATTTATGATTAATAGTATGCATTCTTATAATAAATTAGAATTTAAAATAAGAAACATTTCTTTAAATCCCTTTCTTATTCTTCTTCTTGGTGTAGTTCTTGCGGTCTGTTTTTAAATCTCCTACCTACTATATAAATAATATTTACATCGCATTTAAAACTACATACCTGTACTCAGGCTGTGGGTATTTTGGTTAAATAGAAAATAAAGATAAGATAAAAGAGACGTTTGTAATATGTTTCAACTCACATTCTTTTTGGTATATAATATTTTAATAACTTTCAAGAACTATGCTGTCCACTATTACCAAAAGTGAATGCTCGTGGCGTGTTTTGCTTTTACTTTTTTACAGATGGCGTTGTTATTTTTATCAAAAAAAGCTGTTTTTACCTGCCACAGCAATCGGTGAATAACTTAATGAGATCTAAGATTTTGGAAAAAAACGAACTGTTTTTTAGGTTTTAACTCACTATTCAATTATTGTTTTTTTAGGTTTTAACTCACTATTCAATTATTGTTTTTAAGGTTTTAACTCACTATTCAATTATTGGTTTTTTAAGGTTTTAACTCACTATTCAATTATTGTTTTTTTAGGTTTTAGGTTTTAACTCACCATTCAATTATTGTTTTTTTAGGTTTTAACTCGCCATCAATTATTTCATTATTTTTTTTTAAATTTTATATCAAGTCGCTAAGGGCTACAAAACAAGTATGAAATCGATATATTTGTTTCATAAACTAATTCGGCAGTAATTTTGTGGTAAAATTTATCCAATCACAATTTAAGTTTTACTAAGTCAACACTATTTTCCCTTAAAATATATTTTTCAAAACGGCTGAAATTCGTGATGTTCTAGAAACTCTATCAATGAGTGGTAATACCTTTAATATATATGAACTGTTCATAAAATGGACAATAGTAGTAAATTTGGAAGGTGCGTCGGGTTTTCCCCAAAACCCTCGTCATTTATCAAGTTCACCCCTTTCAAACCTTACGTATACTCGTATGTACCAAATATAAGGAAAATTCAAAACACCACAGCTACTTGGTTAGAAATGCAGTGCGTATACATATATACATTTATATATATATATATATATATATATATATATATATATATATATATATATATATATATATATATATATATATATATATATATATATATATATATATATATATATATATATATATATATATATATATGTATATATATATATATATATATATATATATATATATATATATATATATATATATATATATATATATATATATATATATGTATATATATATATGTATATATATATATATTTATATATATATATATATATATATATATATATATATATATATATATATATATATATATATATATATATATATATATATATATATATATATATATATATATATATATATATATATATATATATATATATATATATATATATATATATATCTATACTGTCAGTTATATAGACCTCTATTATGCATAATTGTGAAGAACTATAATTGGTACTCATGATTTTATTTTTTGTATTCTGATGTATCATATATTGAAACCCTTCTAACAACAAACAAAAACCGCTTCTTTGGTTATTAGGTAATAAAGCGTATTTTATGCGTACAAATATTACAAATACAATATTACACTGTACAACGATGACTGGCTTTGAATGGAGAAGGGCGTTATTGTTTACAATTTCTGAATAACATATTGAATTACTACTACACAGATATGTATTTCATCTTATGTTAACAATAGCGTCGTAAAAGATGGGATATAAATATCTACAATATTTCAGCGAACATTTCTGTGGACTGTAAGGGCCTTAGGCTGAAAGGGTTGAGGTAATTTATTACATTATCTCATTTAATAAAATACCTCAATGTCAGCCTAAATAATGCAGTGGTAGTCAATTTTGCTGGAGGCTATGGGTTTGACTCCCATGGGGGATCAAAATATTTTGTTTGTATTTTTTTTTTTACCCTTATCCGCACCCGATGGTTCATAAGACTTTGCACCATATAAACGCAGTGACATCTTTATCATCAACTCAAAAATTGTTCAGTTCTCCACTTCAGGTAATAGTCCAGGGTGACATATTTATCCAATATTTATTCAATATTGCTCTTGCCATGATCATTTTGCCTTCATGTGCGATAAAATTAACTAAATATAATTTTGATGTAGTTCCCTATACACTATTAGGTGCTGATAAGGGTCAGTGGAAGTATTCCATTGTGTATTTAATAATTAACAAAGCTTGGTCAGATGAGCTTTATGCTTTAGATTCCTAAACGTTAACTGGAACAATTATGCTGTAAACGCTAGGCAAGGCTTTAATTTTCATAATCGGAAAGATAAGCAAAAATAATTTTTATAATTCTCAAACAATAATGTTTTACTCGTGTTTTTTTGTTTTTATTTTATTTAATAAATATTTTTATTTTTAAAATTTTTGTACATTTTTGTTAAATATAATCTTATAATTTTATTTGCCTCGACTCTCTCCAAAAAAGAGACAGTTTTTGTGCTTGGAGAGGACTCTTTTTATAGAATCATGTTGTACATTTCAAAAAAAATATAACAGCAGAACATATCTTTCAATTATTCCTTTATACGAGTATACCATATACTTAGTATGTTTGAACTAAATGTTGTGAATGTTATAAAGTTGTTGATTTTTTCTGAGAAACCATGATTTTTTCATGATATATGATTCTAGATCATTCTATTGTTTACACAGCTCTGTAATTCACATAGATTTTATGGAAGTAAGTCTCAGATCAGTTGATCTCTTGAAATGTAACGCCTAGACGCAGTGATTTGGGTAGCCCAGTCGTTTACTCTCACCCCTGATCGACATTTTCATTTGGGTATGTTATTCGGGAATTGTAAAGCTAACATATAAAAAAATTATAAAATAAACAATTGTTACATTAACAATAATAAACATTACATTTTATTAATAAATAATCGTTACGTTAAAAAAGCCAATTAAACAATTCCACATTTATGTTATAAAACTATGAAAAAACATTCAGAGATTTAAAAAAAAGGGTATTATATAAAATAATAGATTTAGCAGGAAGGAGAAGTAAGTAAGAAGTATTTGAAATTATAAATTTAAAACAATCATCCAGGGACTCTCGATAAATTGAGAAAGCTTTTTTTCAAATAAGATGCCACTACACTTCTTGAATAATCCAGAAATTCCAATAAAAAATTTAAAATAAATTTTGCTTCCCGAAACATTGATAAAACCTCATCCTTTATATAAATAAAAAAGTACTAAAAATTTCTTGGAAATATGTATAATAATACAGAATTGAATAGACTCAAAATGTCAAAGACAGATACGGATATTAAAGGAATTATAACGTTTTGCCATAAATATATTTTTTTATAATAAAAAATCTTTACTTACGAAGGATATACTCGTATTTTTAAAAACGGTTTTTAAAATTAGATTAACGTGAAATCATTTTCATGAATCTTTCATACTTTAATATCTTAAAATGTTAATACTTCAATTATTAAAAAAGTAAATATAGGTTTTGAAATACTACGTAGTACGTTAATGATATTTGAAACGCAAAAAATTATTTTATGTACATTTTGAAAAAACATGTCGTTCGTAAGTAACGATTTAATGGTAGAATAAACAAAACATGTGTAAAAACACTACATTACGATGTCGTTTAAAATCTCATTCCTGCTCTGCCGAGAACATGTCTTGATCAGAATATAGACATTTCACTCGTGAATAATAAAAAATATATATTAGTAAAACCTTGTTTAAAATTTGGTGACAAACTTTGTTTAGGACCTAATGTGTCATGGTTATTAAACATAAGTTACATGTTGCAACTTAAGCTCAACTTTAAGTTTAATTCCCATAGGTGAACTACACAAGATCGTTCAACAGTAGTTAGTTGGCAAGAGCAATGAAGGACATTTTGGATACCCTTAACGTGGTTTTAACCCTAAAGTATCCGCAATTTTTTTATATTTATTATTTTATTTAGTGATAAAGCTTTTCTTGGCTTTCACATTTTTTTAGTATGTGTGTTTGGTACTGAATATCATTCTCTTCTTATTCGAAAAAAGATTTTAATCAATATCTCAACATAGATGAAGAATATATTGGAATGGTGAAATCTATTTTTCATTGGTTTTAATATTCATCTTTTTCTTCTGACTTCTACGCGAATTCACCGCATAGCGTCAACGAGGTGTTGAGCGTTAATCATTTGGAAACATTAAATAGTCTGAGATGATCGTTAATTAGTTGGAAACAATAAATAGAGTTGCATATCCGTACTCTTACAAGCTTGTGTAAGTTGGACAAACTACTGCCAATTAAGAAAAGTCTCTTGATGGCAATATATTAGTATTGAAAAATTTTGTTTTGTTATTAAAAAAATTGAATTCAAAAATCTTGACTCGGCAAAAAATTATGCATCAATTGTAAAAAAAAGATATTGTCATGAGTTTATTTTACAGATAATATGTGACAGCTGATGTAACTTGGAATTCCTACAAAATTCTTCAAGAAAACTTTTTATTTGTTACTCGTAGATATTATCGGCTTATCGCGCATTCTTTTGAGCTCAAAGATAGTAAATAAAATATATTCATCTGTCAAAAGTTTTATAAACCGAATTGAGCCGATGCGTGACCGTGAACAGAGACAAAAAACTGAAATTTACGTTGGAATTTACGTCAATATATCATACAGATCTTCAGTCGTAAATTACATGACACTAGAGCATGGGTCGGCAAAGTGTGGTTCCGGATCCGCATGCTGCTATTTGACCTTTCAACCCTTCACTTACCGTGCTAAAAACTTCCGCGTGCACCGGTGATATGTATTTTGTACACCATATGAAAATGTATTTTAAAAACGGAGAAAATGTAAACATTCCCAAATTTTGCTTTCATTGACCATAGTTGAAGTTAAAATGTATCCATCTTGTAAGGTTAGCTCTGGTAAAAACCTAAAAAAGAAAAAAATACAGGTAATAACCTATAAAAGAGAAATAAAATACATCGCGCTACACGCTAGTGTAGCAACACGACCATCGTGTACGACGACTTGTACTCAACTAAAATGAAACGTATGTGTATTGGTGATGTTATCCCCGATTATTTTTTTAATTTATTTATTTCCGTAGGTGCAAATGAATAACTTTATATTATAATACTTTTATGAAACACGTAAAAGTATTACGGAGGAATACAAAAATTGTGTATCTGAAACTGTAAACTTTACATAAAGCAAACTAGATAATTGTCTTATTGACGAGAACCTGGAAACATGTTAAAATTAACGACATACAAACCTAACGTGATTAAACTTTTAAGGAGATGCAAGGACATTATTCGCAGTAAGTAGTGTTCTTATGGATAAGTACCTTTTTTTTTGGGGTCAAGGGATCTTGCATCCCTTATGTCACTGCGACCATATTAGGTCTATTGTGACTTCCCTCTGTATTACAGCTCACTGCCAAGACCTACATGAGTCATGTAACTCACGACCTGTCTTGGTGGTAGGAGCTTCACCTTCTCGGAGTCTAGTAGAGGTCCTCCAAGGATGTGACTTCGTTTGTGAGCGAGTGCGTCACAATTGTAAAAAATGTGGATTGGCGTTTCGTTATCCTCCATATAAAATCTGCATACTGGAGAGTCATGAAATGAGATTTTTGTCATGTGTTTCCTCAGTGTGCAGTGTCCTGTCAAGGTCCTGGTTAGGATCCTTATTTGTTTTTTCTAAGCTTTAGAGATAAGTACCTTACTTTCTGAAGATTTTTTTTATCAATGAATAAAATCCTTATTGAGTGTTAAATCAACTTTTATTGGTTGTATCCGTAATTTAATAAAGGTATAAAATTATAATCAAGGTTAACTAGAATTGTTTACAGATTTGGCTTTCTTTTGATCGTTGTTATTTACATATTCGGCTCTTTGGTTCATAAGTTTGCGACCACTGCACTAGAGTGACTGATAATAAAGCTGCTTGCGTGGTTTCGTTCAGTCTCTGAGAATCCTTTCAAATTCTTTTCACGTCACACCGAAAATGCCGAACACATCTCGAAACGGAATAGTGAGTTGAATAAAATATCGCCAAATTCACTACGGGCGCTAAAAGTCACAAACACATTTAACAAAGGGTATATTTCATTATTTATTTTATCTGATATTCCCACATTTCTCAACAAGTGTCGTATTTGCCTTTAAATTTTTGAGATTTTTTTTTTTTAAATTTCAGACGGAAAAATTCTTACAGATTTGATGAGTGCATTATAGCTTATTGGGCTTTTAGCTTTCTGCACCCGGCAATGCGTCGTTATAGCTCAGTTTGGTTAAATTGAAAATAATAAAAAATCGAAAACACATACATGTAATGTGTCTAATTTCGCAATACTGTTCAGTATTGCATGTCTCGATACAGTGTATAATTTTGTTTCGATTAACAGATGGCGCTGCCATTGCCATCAGAAAAGCTATTTTTTTATCAACAACAACAACAAGAACATATTTTTTTAAACTAAAATGGTAAAAAGAGTAAAATAATTTAATAATAAAGTTTTTATAAGAATAAAAAAATGGTAAATATCAGAAATATACATATATAAACAACGAGCGTATTCAATGCAACGTTGTCGAAATTTCAATGAGATCTGTCAATAACTTTAGAAGATTATAATTGGACAGTTATATTTTTATCTTTATTTTTATATCTCGACTCTTTGGTATTAACATAAGATGGTTACTTTAAATATATATTTATTTTAACAAAATTTTTGGACAAATGTGTTCAATGCAACTCTCTGCGTGTTGGGACTCTTTATTTTATTAAAGTAATCGTAGCTTTTGGTACAGTAAAATGTTGAACCATCTTTTCCACATTTTGCAAGAAAGATAAAATTTTATGACATGTATTAAACTTTAAAACATATATACCTTAAGGACTTTCATAATCAGTAAAAAGTTTTTAAAATACGATAATAAAACTCCCGCCACTCCCACCCGAATTTTAATTTTAATTTATTAAACTACTAAATTCACATGCAATGACACAAAAACCCTAAAAGACCTAAACATAAATAAAACTAAAAAAGCTTCAGCCAAACATAAAAGTATTAGAAATGTAACTTTGTCGTTAATGCGGAAATGAGCGATATCGATTTTCAGGAATAGATCATGGGCTGAAAACATCTAACGTAGGTTGTTAAAATACACATTACCTTTTTCCCGTTTGCTTGTCGGAAATATTTACAGAAAAAGGCTGGTTATATTTTCTATTAATAGAAAATTTAATCTTACCGTCAATTCCTACCATTTTATCAACATTCTCCTACGAAACCCAAAAAAAAAGTATTTTGCTTCATAAATCATTTCGAGAAATAAAAATACTTTGTGTTCTGATCCACTCACATTTTTTATTTAACCAACTAGTTTCGGCAACAACCTGTTGCCTTCTTCAGAGTTACATTTATTACTAGTAATAAATGTAACCCTGAAGAGGGCAACAGGTTGTTGCCGAAACTAGTTGGTTAAATAAAAAATGTGAGTGGATCAGTACACAAAGTATTTTTATTTCTCGAAATAATATATCAATATGATCCACAAAGTTAATGCTTTCAATATTCAAAACATATTTTGCTTCAGACTCTTGCTTGGTGTTTTCATATTACATTCATTTGTAATTTTAATTTATACAGTGTATATACCTACTGTAAGTTATTTATTTGAACGAAACACTTTAATCCAGACTTTTTTTCTTTTTCATCTTATTTTTTATTTTAAATAATATTATTTAAATCTGTTTCATGTTTATATTATTAGATTAAGACTATATATGTACTTATCGTATTGAAATACTGATTTTTTATTATAATTTAAATATAATAAACAACTCAAGAATATATTTTTTGGCAATCGTTAAAAAAGAGTATCTATGATTAATTTATAAGTTTTTAAAAATGGGAAAATGCTAGAAAAAAACGGTTAATTTGTTACATCTAAAATTTGTTTTACGCTTCAAAGTAAATTCTTAGAAATAAAAACCTTTGAATATCTACATATTTTTATTGAAATATTGTTTTTTTTAAAATTATGATAACTTTTTTGTATCAAATTTGAGGAAGGAAGAAAAAAACCTTAAATACAAAAATAAAATCGTCATTGGATATTATATACAGTTTTCTCAGTTTATTTTTTAATATCTAGATTAACTCATTAGGAAGGGTTGACGGTCCCAAGAATTAACAATAAATATGGGAGTAGAAAACTTCAATATGAAGTTTCGAGCATTTTTAATTTCTTGCCGACGGAGGTCATTGTTCAAAATAAAATATGGAACAGAGGCAAAATAAAAGAACGGGTAAATGATCAAGAGTTTATTCTATGAAAATTGTAAAATAGATTTTTTTTATTTTTTGTATGTATATTATGTAAAATTAGCTAATTATAAAAACGTAAGTAAAAAGAACTCCACCGACAAGAAAAATAATGCGGTTTGGTGGATCTCTGCAAAAAAAGATTTTAAATTAATGTACATATGTACATATGTATTTATTTGTATATACATACTTGCAATAGTTCACAAATAAATGATTCAATAAAATAATAATAATGATAAAATTATAACAAATAATATTTATTGACGAGCGATATTTTCTTATTACCTTTCTAAATTTAATATTAATATTACAGATTACATGTGAATAGGGTTGATTGAAAGCTTATAATTGGTTTGAGTAACTGTCGGGGTGATGGAAGTATACATATGTCTACACATTCGATGGCCCAATAAATAATAATTTGATTCCGTAATATATTATATAATGCGATAATTGCGTATATGTTTCCAAATCTACGCTTCAGTGGATTATGTTTATCACTGTTGCGACATGAGGTGATGACATAATATGTCTACGACGTGATAGTCAGCAAAGGTTAAACCAAAACTAATATCAAACGTAACACAAACCATTTAGGACATTCTCCAGGGAAAATGAAGCCTAGGCTTCGAGTTCTCTTTGCAATCACGTTCTCTGCGTAGTGTAGATAAATTTTATTTATTTCTGTTCTTTAAAAACGAGAACCGATTTTTTCGGTTATTTTAACACCCTGTTAATAAAAATCGACAGTGGGATTCAAACAGTCGTTAGAAATAAATGTCCTGAAGTAAAGGCGAATTTATCTGCACTTAGCAGTTAACGTTTCATCTTTCCATAGCTGTATCACATCGGGAGGAATATTTTTTGCGAGAACGACAAATAAGAAAATACTGCCTTCTCGACCACAACTTTTGATTTTTTAAATAATTTTTCAGGTTCATTGTTGACATACCATAGTCTTCCATGTCTACTACTACTACTACTACTACCATCACGCCGTTTCCCCGCAGGGGTAGGCAGAGAGGATGGAACGCCACACTCCTCTGTCCTGACATACACTCCTAGCCTCCTTCACATCCATACATCTAGTCATACATGCCCTCCGATTACGCAGACTTTTGACACCGCCAGATTTTAGGTTCTGATTAATCTGATCGTGCCAAGTCTTTTTCGGTCGTCCACGCTCTGTTTTCCCTCTCACATTCGCCACATATATTTTCTTAGTCATTCTCTCGCTATCCATTCGCTCCACATGTCCATACCACCGCAAAGAGCTCTTTCTAATCTTTTCAATTATTCCTCGTTCAGCCTTACATTCCTTTCTTATATCGTCGTTTTTAATTCTGTCATACAATGATTTTCCACACATTCGTCTGAGGGAGCGCATTTCAACAGCATTTACTCTGCTTTCATCCTTCCTTTGCCAGTTCCATGTTTCGCTTCCATACATTAGTGTCGGTACTAGCACGCCGTTGTGAACCGCTAGCTTGGCTTCCATGGACATATTCTTATTCCCAATCACTCTGTTAAAAGCACCATTTATTCTAACTAATTAATTAATTAATTAGGTCTTGTTTTTACCATTAAATTGTTACCATTTATTTTTATCGGTAAATATATGTGTATATTTTTATTTTATTTTATATTGATTATTAAAAATTAAACACTTGTATGAGATCACTAATTGGGTTTTTATTTCATTTTACACAACTACTTTCGAAAACCACAGATGTTAACATAGACAGTTGACCACAAATACCATGATGTTTTTGAAGTTTGGTGATGTTTTATTGTGATCACCTGTTGATGAAAATATCTGTGGTTCTTTAAACTAATCGTATGAAATGAAATAAAAATTAATTAGTAGTCTAAAACAAGTGTTTATCTTTTAATAAGCAATATGTCATTCCTCAGTCTTAATGCTTAATCAATAAATAATATTTTAAAATTCATATGTAATCATTAAGTTTTATTTAAGTGAGCATAATAATTGACTCAGATATGTATTTAACCTTCATTCGAATATATGTTTAAAATAAAAAAAAACTTTTTTTACCGAATCTCTTTATATTGTTCCTCAATATCTCATTATTTTGCAACGCTTTCATTTTTGAATATTGTATTAAAAGGTAATGAAAATTATCTTTGCTCTTTGCTGACGCTAGAGCCCTTGAAAACATTGTACGCACCCCATAAGCCAAACATAATTCTCACATTCTCAACCCATATTATTTTTCCATCGAGGTTGAAAATTTGTGTTACATGCAAAGTTTATACGCGCATAATTAAACGCAATAAATTAATTGTTTCCTAAACCTGTGCTAATATTTGTTTCGGCTAATTTACGTGTAGTGTGATGTGTTCTTTGTTCAGTAAGACCCTAATAAATAATTGCCATTAACATGTGGTCCAGAGGTGCTTAGTTTATGACCCGTTCAAGCTGCTGAACTGAATCAACAGAAACTTCAGATTCAGGTTCAAATATTGAAATAAGAAACTTCCCTCCAGTATGGAAATGTAATACCCAAATTATATGCGGGTTTCAAGATAAGGAAATGATGGAACGCCTAATTGAAGCGTTATCTTGTAATTTACCTTTGATAATCGATATAAATATACGACAGAATTTCCCGTATTCAAATTTGCGTTTTACTTTGAAATACATATATGTATATCACAAGTTATACAGTGTACTCATTTACAAGCAGAAAATAATTCATAAGTATAGTTGGGTAGATGCGAGACAATTTTTTGAAATGTGCCCTCGACTTGGAATTATTAAAAAAAAATTAAGTGGTAAAAATCTGTATAATGAAAAATGAAAAACGATAAAAATTAATTCTTAATCTTTTTTGTAAAATATTCCCTTACCACGGGAAAACTCAAAAAGGCCACATTATTGTAATTTGTAACTTGAAATTATATCTGTGTTAAAATAAAAACAAATAATTAAGATATAAATTACATGCAGGTCATCAAGTCAAACTTTTGAACTTTCAAATTTTAAAAACTTCGTTGTGAAAATAAAAGAAAAATCGTATTCCCACAATCCGTATGCCAGCGATTTATACATACTCCAACAATTTAACATACGAGTAATACAAAAAAATTCAACATCAACCCTCTCAAGGTTATCTGATAATAGATTTTAATTGAAATTTATGTATGAATTATGAATATAAAAGTAGGTATTTAAATTTATTATTAAATAAGTTTTTCATTAAAAAAAATATCTATTTCTTACCCACGCCTTTAAGCTAGGAACGGTCAATATTTACATTTTATCGTGCATCTGTACATGAATTTTAATCAATTTAAAAATTTAAATATTGAAATTGAAACAAAACTTCAATTTAAATGACAATTGAACAGTATTTATATTATTTTAATTATATCAAACACTGGATTATTCACCTTACGGATGAGATATCAAAATGGAAGTTTCTACAATACAATTTTTTTTTTTAGTCTCTAAGTGTGTTTCTAAAAAAATAAGTTAGTGAATTTTTTTATATTTTTTTAATGAAATTAGGTTCATTCAATCATAATTTTTTCCCTCGCCCTATTAGCTGAAAATAATTTCAAATAATACGCGCGTGTATTTTAGTACGTTTAGTTTGTTTGAATGAGGAAATAAATTAAATATACCGTTGTTATGAGTGACACACTTCTTAACCTTTGTTATTGTTTTTATGTGTTTGCTATATTTGAATGTCGACAACTTCGTGAAGGGAATTCTTTTATCAGTTGTTTACAAAACGTGTTTTTCTCTCACTTTCTTTTCTTCTGTCACTACGGAAATAAATGGCCTTGTGTGTTTCAAAATACCACCTTTAATCTTTGATATTGGAAACCGTAAGCCATGTTAAAAGAAAAGTGGCCACTTCAGTATAATATTCCTATCGGCGGGAAATGTTGGTTTAATATTAGGTGTGGTATTACCAGTATAGTAAAAACAGGGGACTCTTTTATGGTGATAAACCCTACAGTACTTACAAAATGCAATAAAAGAGTATCATAGCCGCAAATTGCGATATAAATGACAACGCTTTTGCTAAAACTACTGGTTTTATGAGAAGATGACCATATTAAATGTAAAATCAATTTTCTCGTCAATATTTTCTCTACTTTTTTTTCAGTTTATTTTTGAAAAATGGATCGGCAAGGGATTAATACTTTAAAGGTATTTTTGTTTGATTACCTTACATACAGGTAACTAGGAAATCTAGCTACAGTTTATGCAACTCCGCTTATCATGTTCTTTCTTAGGTTCCAACTATATTAGCTTAATAGCTTTTTACTACTTGTAAATGGGTTTACTCCTTGCAAATAAAGTTAATATGCTGTAAAACAATTCTTGAGTGATAAATTATTATCAATTAACCCTAGTCTACTAAACTACCGTAAAAATTACAACGGCAAAATGACGATTCCTGGAAAACACAATGCTCCCCCTGCTTCACAGTACCTTCTAAATGTACCTTTTTTTTCATTATTACGTGATTTCATTAACCTAAGGAATAAAACTTTTACTTCATAAGTAATATATGTTTTTGATTATCTTACTTTTGAATTCTATTTTATTTTCATATCGTACTTTTTTACAAATGTGTAGTAACAACGTCAATTGGATGATAGTTCAGAAATCTAGGGTTAAAATACTTCCAACGTTACTTACATACAATATTTTTTCATGACCTACTTCAAGTGGGATTAGCCTCCTGCGATGTCGATTCCCAGCTGCCAATCCATCTCTTTGGTGGTCTACCTTGGGATTGGCCTTGCAATGTAATGTGTGGGAGTCTAAATAGAAAAAAGACATCTTCTGGGTTTTAAGTATCACAAAACATTAAACATGGTTTATTTTTGCAGGTCGTCAGGATGTTCATCCTCGTTATCGTCATCTTCGGCATCTGCTGGCTTCCCTATCAGACGTACTTCATTTACACCCACTTCGATCCGGGAGTGCTCTACAAGCGGTACATCCAGCACGTTTACTTGGGCTTCTATTGGCTCGCGATGGCCAACGCCATGGTCAACCCCATCATCTACTACTGGATGAATGCCAAGTAAGATTTCTTTCATTAATTAAATAGTGCAGAGTGTCAATTTTGAGGGTGTCCAAATACTTGTGTTGCTAGTAATAATGCTTTCTAAATCGAAACAATGATGGCTCTAGTGTTCTTACTAGTAAAGCGTTATGCAATTTACGATATATGTAGGAGTTCCAAAAAATTGTAAAGAAATATTGGTGCTAATATATTTAAAGGTAATAGCTTAAAATGTCTTGTAATTTGTCTACGGACAGTTAATTCGAAACCAATTCTCTTCTCATAATTAAAAGCATCTTTTTATTAATTTTAGATAATTTATTCAGAAGTCACAACATTTTGAGTGGGCCGAAATACTTGTTCATAAATGTGGATTTCTCTACATTTTATCATACAACTCAATATAGATCAAATACAAAATCTTGTTTTTTTAGGAGCTTTCATATTTTTTTATTATTTAGGGAAAGTAAAAGCAATAAAAAAACAGCTTTAAAAAAAACTCTTAACTATCACGCCGCTTCCACAAAGGAATGAACAGAGATAAAAGAAAACCATACCAATCTTTCATTCCAAACGACCTTCGCCACTCCACATTCATGTATCTCTTCAAACATACCTTATACATACCTCTTCTTCATACTTATTATTCCAACTTCTGACTTGACCACGCCTAAGTACTCGTATATGAAATATGACGTGGTAAAGACAGAGAAAAATATTATAAGAAATTATTTAGGTCTTCCGAGGTTTAATTAGTATGTATAACCTTCTGTGTTACATACATCCTAAGATTATCCAATGTGCTAATATTTTACAAGAGTAGTATATTAATACAAATTCATAATATATAGTAAGCCCCCTTATAACGTTGAGATAGGTACTGTGTTATCGGAGGGGAAGTTTTATACGGGTAATTTTTTTAAAATTGTATTTAAATTTTAAATGACTCTTTTCGGTAATTTCCCCTAGTTGAAATGTAAAAATACAATTTAAAACATCAAACCCTTAAAACATTTTTTTATATTATTTACATAGGAAAAACATTCAGTATCAGAGTTAAATAACATGAAAGGTGTTTTAATAATATTTTTTTGGAATTTGCTAATCACCTTCTATCTGAAATTTTACGTGTACATAAAACTGGTATGTGTTTAAATAATCTAGAATAATTAGAAATAAGTTAAGGAATTATAAAGATTTACCCATTATAAATAACCAACTAAATTTTACTTTGAGCCCACTTTTGAAAATATTGACTTGACCATGCCCAAGTACTCGTATAAGAAATACTTTGATGTGGTAAAAACAGAAAAAAAAATACAAAATAAATTATTTAGGTCTTCCGGGGTTTAATTAGTATGTATAACCTTTTGTGTTATACATACATTCTAAGATTATCCAATATTTTGAGTGTGTCCAAATACTTTTTCACAAAATCTGGATTATCTCCAATTACAGGAGTTATTTTCATATTATAATATGAAAATAACTCCTGTAATTGGAGATAATCCAGATTTTGTGAACAAGTATTTGGACACACTCAAAATGTTGTAAATAAATTATCTGGTCAAATTATAAGCTTAATAATAAAAATGAAAATGGTATTTTCTTTCGTTTCTCATGTGTGTGATTATAATCTAGGATTCGGATCTCACATACTAATATAAGAGTTTCTGCTTAATAAAAAGCTTCTTTACATCTCACCAATAGATGTCTCTAGTGAAGTTCTAGTGATTCATGAACAAGGTTTCTAAATTGGTTCATAAATATAGAACTTCCAAGAATTTGAGTAGTGTGGTTGTCAATAATGGGTAGAATTGGTGAATGTTACACGTGTAAATATCAATGTTAGTGATCACTTAAACCAGCCTATGACGGTCGTAAGCCCCGTAAATGCCCAGACTTCCATATTCTTCTTCATCTTTGATGAGATGTCAAAAAATAATACTAAGATTATCCAATGTGTAGATATTTTGAAACTATCTCCACAAACACCGCAAAACATTTCTTGCTCCGTAATTCCCAAAAATGTTGTTTTCACACCATTTGTCTTTCCCGAGAGCGTATTTACTTTGTGGCTTTGAAATTTATGCGTGGAAAGCAAATTCTTATCTCACCCTAATTTGCCACTCTCTCCTTCTTGAGGATAACGTTTCAAGTTTCCCCATTCCGTATGAAAAAAATAGAACTAGTGTTACGTTAAGCATTGATTATATAAAAATCCATGCATCTGTTCGATTTACCAATAATCCCAAGATTTCCGTATCTTTATATCGAGAAAAAACAGGATAACAAATTACACTGTGATTTTCAATTTTTTATTTATTTTTATTATTCATTCCTCTTAATACTGGATTATTGATCTTGTCGATGATATAGCAATACAATCCCACGTAACAAATTATTTACACTGTCGTGATTTATATTTCTTTAGATTTTTCAAGAATGTATTGATTAAACATACATCCCAAATATAGGAAATCATCTACTTATTCCATACTTTCCTTAGTAATCTACATAAAACTGATAAAAATAAAAGTTATATTTTTGTTTTATAATATTTTTTGACATCTCATCGAAGATGAAGAAGAATATGGAAGTCTGGGCATTTACGAGGCTGAAAACCGTCATAGGCTGGTTTTAGTGATCACTTTACACACTTGTAACATTCACCAATTCTACCCATTATTGACAACCACACTACTCAAATTCTTGGAAGTTCTATATATATGAACCAATTTAGAAACCTTTTGCTTGAATCACTAGAACTTCACTAGAGACATCTATTGGTGAGATGTAAAGAAGCTTTCTACTAAGCAGAAACACTTATATTAGTATGTGAGGTCCGAATCCTGGATTATAATCACACACATGAGAAACGCCAGAAATTACCATTTTCATTTTTATTATTAAGCTTATAATTTGACCAGATAATTTATAATGTTTCTAATGTTTTTATTTTCACGAAACTTACACAATTTAATCTTCAAAAGAAGAGTGGATATTAAAAGTGAAAGCAAAAAAAAACTGCTTTTCAAAATGTTTTTTTTTGAATTGCCTATTTTAAAAACGTTGAAAAAGCATTTTCAACAAATTGTATGTACAAACGCACAACAACAATTCATCAACCTATGTAATTCCGTAATTGAAGTAATATACAATGTAAATTTCGGGTAAACCGTTGTTTTATTGGGCTCTAAATAAGGATCAACGAGTTTTCTAAATAAGGATCAACGGATAATGGATCCTCTCCTGAACTTTCAAAATAGGTCAAGGTTTCTTAAGTTCTTCTGAAGTTTCTTTATTCGGTATTTTTCTCGCCTTGTACATAATATTATTTTATAGATATCTTCTTTCTGTTGTAGTATCTGTATTCTCATATATTCTTTTATCAGTAATCGATGAATTTATTCATAACAAAGTGAATGTAAAATATATAAATATCTCGATTTTTTATATTATCTTTAATAGTCCATGTAACAAGAAAAATAAAAATAACTATTGATGTTTCATAGAGAATTAGAATATTTTAATTATTGAATTTTTTTTCGATTCTAATGAAATCTTACTACATTTAATAATTTAAAAAAAATAGATGTTTTTACATTATTTTACTTTTAACATTATTAAAACATATTATTAAGTATTTATGAAATATCTTTTCTTTATTAATGATAAAAGTTAAATAAAAACAATTAGTCAGTTGACAAAATATCAATTTATTAGTTTTCGTTTATTTGATTTCGTTTATTCGTTTATACATTGAATAAATTTAAAATCTGATCATGGAAATCGCTGGTAGAAATTTTAGAGTCATGGAAGTATTCGTGAAAAATGTTAAACGATTTAAAACACTCTTGAAACGAAACAAAAACCCATATAGAGAAATCTGAATTCTGAACCCCTGGTATTAACTAGCGAAAATGATATTTTTTTAGATAAAAAAACTCGCAAAGTTTAAAATTTTAGAGGCTTGTCTGCAGGTAGAACAGCGAGGATAGCGAAGTTAGATGTGACAAAAATATCACAAATACCCAGAGTTATTGAAAATAAATCTTTCTTGAATTTATTTGGCAATTGGTGGGAATCAAACCCTTAAATCACTTTCGCAGTCAAGTGGAAACGGGTCCGAAAACATTTGAAATTACCATGTCTTTATTTATTTATAGATTTGGCGTTCAATTTGTAGAACTCCATTTTTATTTATGTATTAAATGTTAAATCCAACATTATTTTCAAACGAATGTTTGTTAAGCATTCGTTTGAAAATGCCATAACTAATCGAAACAATTGTCACAAAATTTCTTTTTTATGTGTTTTTCACAATAAAATACAACTCAGTAGACTAAAAAAAAACAGTGTTTGATTTAACATGTAAAACAAATACCTTGTCTTTTTTTATTTCATCAACTTTTAATGTTTAGAGACTACAACCACTCCGCTTTGTGTAAACTTAGAACTTAGAATGAATATTATATTTATCCAACTATGTAGTTTAGTACGAACATTAAGTCATCCACAAAGTTGTGGGGAAGTAAGACGCTATTATATGTTACTACACGTATATATTAAACTCATATCTTTATATTATTATAATAATACGGAATATGTAAAGACAGTCACGTCCGACTTTTGATAACTTATCCGTCGAAAGCTTTTCATGTGTAAGTTTATTATATTTCGAATTTCCATAGCTTTAATGGGAGGCCAAACTAACATGGTTAACTCTCTAGAAAATTGTGTCGTTTGATAACGACTCTTGGTAAACTAATGAAATGACAGAAAAAAATGCAATCTAAGTACAGAACAGAACGTTTTGATTCCACAGACAAAACCGAGTTAGTATATTGTTATGTGCATAAACACGTAAATCTATAGATACCCTTTGATTCTATGGCGTAAACAAATATTTTGCATTTACAGATTTAGTGTTCAATTTGTAGAAGTCCATTTCAATTTATAAATCACATATTGAAATCAATCACTGATTTTGTTTTAAATTACAAGGGGCAACAACTGTTACCAATTTTTTAATACTTTTTAGTACACTCTAAATATCCGTGTTTGATTTTACTTTTTAATATATAAAAATGATACATTTTTAATAAATTTATAAATATGTGAGAGAGAAAAGAGAACGAGGACGACCGAAAAAGACTTGGCACGATCAGATCAATCAGAACCTAAAGTCTGGCGGTGTCAAAAGTCTGCGTAATCGGAGGGCATGTATGACTAGATGTATGGATGTGAAGGAGGCGAGGAGTGTATGTCAGGACAGAAAAGTGTGGCGTTCCATCCTCTCTGCCCACCCCTGCGGGGAAACGGCGTGATGGTAGTAGTAGTAGTAGTAGTAGTATATATAAAGTTTTTTGTACATACGTTCCAATCGGGTTGTGGTCCCGTGGTTAGTGTCTCAGACTCTAAGGCAGAGTTATTGGGTTCGAGTAACCTATACGACAGCCAGATTTCTATTTTAAACGGCTAATTAGGACTTCAAAACCATTATTAAATTAAAATATTTGTATATATTATAGTGATAATACAAATCCTTTAAAAATTTTATTTTGTTTTTAATTTGATTTTCCTACCGCTCAATTACGAAATTCTGTAAAATTACATAAAATATATCCTCAGCATTTAAAATGAACTTACATTTTGATATCTCAATATAGATGAAGAAAAATATTAAAGTCTGGGTATTTACAGGGCTTATGAGTCATATAAAGAATATAAAAACATTAATTGATTATGCAGTCACTTTGTGGTAAAATCTATCCATTTTTAATAAATGTTTTACTTCGTAAATACCACTATTTCTTAAAATCTACTGTGACACGTGTTTTGATGCATTCCGCATCATTTTCAAACACCGTATATACGGTGTTTGAAAATGATGCGGGATGCATCAAAACACATGTCACAGTAGATTTTAAGAAATAGTGATATTTACTAAGTAAAACATTTATTAAAAATATAAAAACAGTTTAATGAGGCGAATAGAGTTGGATATAGAAGGAAAAAAGGCGAAAACTTGGCGTATTCGAGTATTTCAAATACTTGAAAGTAGTTAGGTCGGGAGTCGAAATAATCAGCGGGTATGTATGAGAAGATATGAACATGAATGTGCAACAGGCTAAGATTTTTTGCAAAGACTGATTGCAAACTGAAAGATTGGTGTGGCGTTCTATTATCTCTGTATACCCCTGCAGAGAAGCGGCGTGATAGTTAGTTAGTTAGGTAATATTATAAATTCCAAAAACAATTACATTTAGATTTTTTTTGTTTTATAACATAATCTTACTAATTATTATTTACCTGAAATATTATTTTAAAAGGGTAACTGTAAGCTCCAAAAAATATTCTAAAAGGTTACATGACTAATCATGAAGGTGAGTCAGAATCCATTTTGAAAAAACTTTTGGAATTTACCCAATTATTCGTCCCGTGTAATAATTAGGTGTTCTCAGTTCCATCACAAGTAGTTAATTATTCTGTCGGAGGTAGTAAAAATTATCTCTTTTTTACACCATTCTAAAAAAGTGCCTGTCGATTTCAAGACCCTGTCGATACAGTGGTTCGCTTTAAAATCTCCTTTTATGCGGTGCCTACGTAGATAAATAGCCAGTGATCTACGTTTAGAGATATCCAGAAAGGATACTTAGTAACGTTACGTGTTTAGCACATCAAACCTACAATCTTCGAAATTTGGGCAATTATTTGGTTCAATTAATGTTTTATAACAAACTAGTTTCCCAAATAGCCAATCAAATTGTTTATCGTCCATCTAGACCGGATTCTAATTGAGATCATTTAATATTTAGATGTAAATCGTTTAATCAGTGGGATATATTACGAATATATATCATGATTGAGTTTCCTGAACAATTATTCGTTTAACACAAACTAGTAAAATGTCCGTAGAGTCTGTTCATCTATTAGAATATTAAAGAGGTCTCTCCGAACGCGCCAACTACTTTTCTATAAAAGTAGATAATTATTTAAGCCCTCAATATAATAATATAATCTAAGCGAATTCAGCATATTTAAAGTCCCAACTCCTATAATAATATAAAAGTTTTGATTTTTGGCAAAAGTGTTCCCTGCTAAATCAAGAAATTTTCATCTCTTCGTTGATCGTCCACAGGAGTTCTCTGTTTTTATTTAATAGCAGTCAGAGTCGAAAATCTCCATTCGCACAAGTAAGTCGTGGCAACTGGTAAAATAATTACAATAGTACGCTTTGAAATCGGTGGGTATCCATTTTTATATGCAGCCAAAAACGTGCTATCTGTGTTTTGGAAAAAATCAGTTTTAATGTCCAATCATTTTTTTTTAATTAAAAAGAGAAATATTACTGTTTTTATAATTTACAAAAATACTTCAATTTCAAACTATTCATAATAGCCTCAGCGGCTCATTATTAGAATTAGGTATAAAATTGTGGTACACTAGGTTCGAACCGAGAAACTCTGACTCAAGAGTCTGCGACACTAACCACGGGACCACAACACGACACATGCAGTAATACTTTAGCTCCATGAATTCTTCTTGCTCGTTTATCAGTAAGTAACTTTTTCCGCGGCACACCGACTAATCAGCACGGTACACACTTTGTGTGCCGCGGCACACATTTTTTTCGGAACACTGCCTTAGAACCCTAGAACCTTAGATCCTTCGAGTTCACTTAAGTCTAGGTTATATAGTATCTTTCATTAGACTGAGCGAGATCACATCCTGTAAAAAAATGTTGGTGCCAATTTAACTTAAATCTTGAAGTACAATATCTTGTAATTTGTCTGATGACTGTAAATTTGAAATTAATTCTCTTATGATAATGAAAAGTATTTTGTTTTGTAGGTTAATGTATTTTAAATAATTTATTTTGATATCGTTTTGGCACAGCTTTTTTTGTTTTCTAGTAAATTAAGAGCAAAAAATAAATACATATATATTAGGTATATTCTTTGCACTTAATTTATATACTACTAGATAATACTACTATCATCACGCCGATTTCCTGAAAGAGTGCAAAAATAAGTTTGTGTAGCATTCAATTTTTTTTTTTCTTTTTTTTCATCTCACCAATAGATGTCTCTAGTGAAATTCTAAGGATTCAAGCACCACGTTTTGAAATTTAACCATACATATATTGAATAATTTATTGATTCGGCATTAACTTTGTGGAATGACATGAATTTAATTTTAAAATTTAATTTTAAAGGTGTTATGATGATAATTTTTCGGAATTTGCTAATCACCTTACATCTGTAGACCATAATTTTAATAAATCAACGGGTTTAGAAATTTTATATGTAAATAAAACTGGTCTGTATTAAGATAATCTAGAATAATTAGTAATAGGTACGCAAAGCAATAATAAAGAGTTTTCCAAAATAAATAACCAACTAAATTTAAACTCGAGCCCACTTTTAAAAATACTCCTATTGTGATTCCTTTGTCTTCTTTCTCTCATTAAATTTTTTATTTTTGCACAAATTTAAAATCGTAATAATTGAATTTTAATGACCTGATTATGGATTTTTTTCCGAAATCGGTAGTCACGAATAAGTGTTTATAAAAGAAGTAATACACAAAGTGAACAATCGATGATAAGGATAGTGTTTTCCTTATAACATTTCCTAAGATAAAGGAGTACCTATTTCAACGTTGTATGGAGGTTTACTGTACACATTTTAATATGCCGTTTTACCTTTTATTGAACGTAATATGCTCGAAAATTAATTTACCCATACTTAAGAGTACACTTGCTGCTGACAGGAGATTTTAATATACGCAGAGGGATACTTAGTGCAATACCCACATGCTGGATTCCAACTTCTATTATGTTCTGATATTTGAAAGCACCCAAATTGTCTGTGCCACTTCAAAGCTTTTGCTTAGGCAAGTGAAAATCACAGTCCTTGTCGAAATGCGGGCTATTTGGATGTGTACGAGTACGTTATGCTGAAGTTCCACCAGTTGCATTGTTCAAATAATCCTCAGTAAATATTACAAACATCATTAGTGCAAAAATTTTGTGAACTTTGCGTGAGACTTTATATATTATGTAATGTATAACGTGGTAAAATGCCACAAGTTGTTTTGTTCAAATTTCCCGGTATATATTAAATATGTATACAGATACCAGAAATATTGAAAACTTTATATGAGAAGTTGTCACAGTTACTTCGCAATATTGAAATTCACGTTGGTAATGTATAAAAAAAATTTACAAGTTGCATTGTTCAAATATTTACCGGTAAATATTACGGACGTCAAAATCGAGTGCAGAAATATTGTGAACTTTAAGTGGGATGTTGGCTGTTATATCACATTATTGAATTTTTCTTAAGTACTCCATAAAATGGTAAAATTCCACAAGTCACATTGCTCAAATGCGTTTATAACTCGGTTAATATTACAGATACCATAATTCATTACTGGAATATTCTAAACTTTAACTAAGACGTTGTGAGCAATTACTTCGCATTATTAAACTTCTTTTTTGTACTGTAAAATAAAGTCTTTCAAACATGTTATTTTTCTAGATCTACTCCTTAAAAACCTAGCCAGATGAAAACAGAATCAACAATTTGTTTAAACAACTGAATTTCTTGATTTTTTTTTCAAATTTCATTTAAAAATATTTTTATATATTTTAGTTGCAATTCTACACACAAGGATAAAATATAAACTAACACTTCATTCTGTTAACTAATGAGATATTACTAGATATTATTAAATCTATGCCATTCATTTTTTTTCTAAAATGTGTATCTTTATCACAAAACATTTCCTTTCTTGCATATTCGAAATCGTAAAAAAATCTTTAACGGAAAATTAAAAAAAAATACACATCGCTCGCTCCTTTCAACAATGTCGTATATCAAAAACATACAATTTTCACTTGTGCACGTTTTTGGAATAACCAGAAAATGTATTTTTGCATTTTGAAGAAAATGCAACGTTTAATTATTTTTTTAAATATAATAAATATTTTTCAAATGGAGAATAAACATTTAGGTTTTACCTAAAAATATCTGTTGCGTAGTAAAAAATTCAATAAGTGGCTTGATATAATACTTATTTTTATATTTATACTTATTTATACATTTCATTCTATTTTTAAACATTAAAAACGATCTCCTGAAAAATCAAGTTTTTCGATATATGACGTTATTGAAAGGAGTGAGCAATATAAGCAATATTTTTTAAATACCTTGATATACCTTTTGTGAAACTAAATTGGTATTTTAATGGCATAAACCACCAAGGCTTTATTTAAATTTTCCAGAAAGGTAATTTTTAGGCCATGCTCCGATTTCAGACTAGAAGAGTTTATTATAAATTTCAACGAGGGGAAAATTCGTAATTCTCAGTTCAAGCAAAATCTACCGGAGGCTTAAATCCTTTGAAGAATTTCTTAGCACATAGGTACGCACTAACTGGGCATTTCCTAAATTGTCTTTGTCGTAAATCTATTGTGATCTTAATTTGTATTTCCATTGTTTAAATTTCCGCACGACTGAATGTTCTAGCCTCTTAATGGCACACGTCACTAAGATTTGAAGGCATTAATTAAAATATTTCCAAAAAATTTCACTATTTCGTTTTCTTCAAATAATACTAATACCTAATAAACGATATTTTTTGTGTCCAAATACTTGTTTATAAATCTAGGTTTCTCCAATTAGGAATTATTTTACATTTTAGACATCTTAAGATAGATTGAGAAGAATATGGAACTTTGGGTATTTAAAGGGCTTACAACCTGTCAAATGCTTGTAAAATGATCACTTTATACTCGGACAATATTCGCCATTACACCCATGATCAACAACCCGCACCCTTGAGGTTTTTTTTAACGCAAATGATGCTTTATAAATTATCCTAATTAATTATTATTATGACCATACAAATCCACTTTTGGAAATCAGACACAAGGGGATATTTGTTAAATAAGAGCTTTCTAAATCAAATCAAAGGTGGCTGTTGTGAGCTCAATCACAGAACGTAATGAGGTTGGTCATTAAGAGATATTTATTTATTTGTGTGCTGTATGAAACGGGAAGTTGTTCTCAATTTTTTTCAATAAATGAAGATTCAGTAATAAGAATGAAATTAATGATATGTGAAGTAGTTTCAAAATTTTAGTTTTGTGGTTGTCAATCATGTGTAAAATGGTGAATGTAACACGTGTGCAAATTGATCACTTACCAGCCTATGACAGGTCTTAAGCCCTGAATTGTCCATACTTACATATTTTTCTTCATCTATGTTGAGATGTCAAAAACACCAAATAAACAATTTTACTTTCTGTGTACGATTCTTTATAAAAACGTATTCAAGATTTTCCATTTTATCGTATATGGGTAATCAGTGGGATTAATAACGATACCGTTTTTCAATAATAAAAACATGATTAGCCATCGTAAATATGATATTTAATAAGAATGTTGGATAATTTATATTGCTCAATATTCGTGAAATACTACCTCAAGGGCTCTTCATAGTGATATTATACGATACGTCATTAATTGGCTGCTCAAATTTGTCGCATCTGGCTCATTTAAATCGGGTTAGATTAAGTTATGGTAAGTAACAGTATTAATATCATTATTATATCAGATACTGGATTATTCGCCTTACAGATGAGATATCAATTTTAAAGGTGTCACAACTTGATGTTAAACATGTATTATTCTTTGTTTTTTTTTAAATAAAAGATGTGTATGAAGTGATTGCTCAACCCACCCCGATCCCAGGTCCCAGGCCCCTGGAATGCTAAGACTTCCATCTTCTTTTTATATTTAAGTTTTACTTAGTAAATACCACTTTTTCTTAAAATCTATTGTGACACGTATTTTTTTAAATACATTCCGCATTATTTTCAAATATTTTCAAACATCATTTTCATACGGTGTTTAAAAATGATGCAGAATGCATCGAAACACGTGTCACAAGTAAAACTTAAATTAAAAATGGATAGATTATACCACAAAGTGACTGCCAAAATAATTAATAAAGTTTCATACTCTTCATTTATAAAAAATGGGAAAAATCATGTTTCATATCAAGTTAAGACACTTTTCAAATATGTTACTTGGGTTAAAAAAATGTCTGTACTTACGAAGATTATTCAATATTTCATGTGAGTATTTTATTTGTTTTTAAAACAATTTCGCCAGCAAATCTTATTTTTTTCAATATCAATTCAATCATATTTTTTATGGCGTTTTGTTAATTTTCGTACATGGGGTAAAAACATGAATGGCAGCTAGAACAGCGTCGGTGAATTTGTTTACTCTCATTCGTCTTTTTCTTCTTGCGCAAACAATACTTTATCTTCAAAAATATGTTTTTAGGGCCAGTAAGTATATTTTCTACCTGTGATGTAAAGTAAGATAATGAGAGAAGATTTTCGTTATAATAGTTGAAAGGCATCCTTCTGATTTGAACCAGGGATTCGTCCTAAAAAATAATATGGGTATTTTAAGCCTTAGAAAATTGGGTAAGACCTACGATTGAATTCTAGTTCTTTGCCTTATTCCGTATTTACTCTAAAACTAGGAAGGAAAACTAAGTTTGTGATTTAGAATATGGAACCCTCATATTACCTTTATCCTGCTTTTAAGTCCTATTCTTGTTACATTTTTAAGTAATTTTCTAATGTTGTAATTTCAATTTTATGATAAAATAATATACATTTTGATTATTTAAATTAAAATTTTACTAAAATAATTAAATAAATGATAATTTACAAATAACATTTCAAAAATGAAATAACCTCTGGAACCAAGAGTCTATTTTCACTCAATATATGAGTATATATGGTGTTTTTTTAGTGGTTTGGTTTTAAAATTGGCTATATTGTTTTTCGGTCTGTCAATTTGACAGTTGACAGTTGATTTGTACCCAGTACGTTTTCCCATTTCAACATGAATAGACTGAATGACCTTTATGCGCGTCGTAAGTTCGCTGAATGGGCCGAAAACAATATTCAGCTTTTTTAACGCAAAATTTTGTTCACCGATGAGGCACATTTTTGGTTAAATGGCTATGCCAATTGCCGAATTCGGAGTGGAGAAAACCTAGAAGCCTTTGTCGAGACGCCATAAAAAATTAAAATATCTCATTTTTTTAACAAATTGAAGATATCTTAATCATTATTAAGCAACTAACCATCACGCCGCTCCCCCGTTGGGGTAGGCAGTGAGAATAGAATGCCACACCACTCTGGTTTTGTATCTAACTTTCAGGTATCAATCAATTCATGATATTATTAAATAAATATTAAAGAAAAAAAACACCAATATTTATTTGCTTTGATCCCTGAGAATCGAACCTGGATCCTCCATCGCAATAGGCAAACACTCTTATTTTTATATTTCACTACGGAGGCAGATAATGGCCTTCAAATGGATTTTATATAATTCTAAATAACTAAATAACCACTCACATGGCAGAGAAAATAGAATGCCAGATCACTGTTTTTTTCAAGTTAACAACGTCATAAATAAATTTAAAAAAAAAGATTTTTCAGGAGATCGTTTTTAAAGTTTAAGAACATAATAAAATGTATTAAAAATAAATATCAAGCCACTTATTGAACTTTTTAACAGATCATTTTAGGTAAAACTTAGAGGATTTTTTTTTCCATTTTAAAAATATTAAGTATATTTAAAAAAATTATTAAACAATATCTTTTCTTCAAAATGCAAAAACAACACTTTCAGCCTTGTAGCGGGTAAATATTCAGTAAAACTTATGCCGCTTTTGCTGGAATATAATACATTTTCTTGGCATTCCGAAAATATGCACAAACGAAAATTGTCGATTTTTGATATATGACGTTGTTAAAAGGAGTGAGCGATATATCCCCGTGTATACCCGCTGATTATTTCGACTACTGATCTGACCATATTCAAGTGTTGGCAATACTTGATTACACCAAATTTCCTTTGGTCTTCCTCTGCTCCCATTATTAATCACATTATCATGATAATTTTTCTTTATATAACATATACATATAATGTACCGAAAGCGAAAGACTTTTCACATTACCTTCAAATAATTACCATTCAAGGAAGGAAATATTCTAGTTTAAAGTTTTTAACTACGATGAACTCAGGTTTTAATCTTTCGACATTCCTTCGTGTAGTCATTATGTAGATGTGGATTTAGATACATTTTCTTGGTACATATTTTACCACGGCAGGGTTGGAATTACAAAGAATAGATAACGTTTTATCTACGTAGATATCTTAAACGTTACTTCTGGGCGTTTGTTTCTGTCAACTTAGGCATTTCTAAACCGGTCGTCAATCCGTTTTTTTACGGAAGTTAATATTACAGATAATTTTTTTGTTAATTTTTATTTTTATTGAATAAAGTTATATTTTTTATATCTATAATAGTTAATACGTTAAGAATCTGGAATTTAAAAGACAAAAACTTATTTTCAGGGTGTTTTTTTTTTTTGGTATACGACCTTAAGTTCAAATTTTCCGCAATAAATTGATGGTGGCACTCGCCATGTGGCATGTTACGCCATATTGTTGAAACACAGTTCTATCATATCAATGCTATTTAACTGAGGTACAAAGAAATAAGAAATCAGTAATCATAGTTGCGTAGCGCTCTCAATTGACCGTTACATTCTAGCCTGCATCGTCTTTAAAAAAATATGGGCCAATGATTCCACCTGCCCATAAAGCACACCAAATAGTGATTGTTAATAGATATAAAGGCTTCTGAGTTTTCTCCACTCCGAATTTGGCAAATCTGCTTATTGATATGTCATTCAACCAAAAATGTGCCTCAGCGGTGAACAAAATTTTGGGTAGAAAATAAATAGAAGATAAAGCTTAATATTGTTTTCGGCCTATTCACAAACCTACAATGTGCATAATGGTAATTCAGTCTATTCGTGTTCTTAAAGGTCTGGATTCTAGACTTTTGAATAATACTTATAAATTGAAAATAATAAATTATTATTAAAATGTTACTTTGTTTTAAAATCGCTTTGTTTTTAAATGTTCGCCTCCGTAGTGTAATGGTCAGCACGCTTGGCTACCATTCTGGAGGTCCCGGGTTCGATTCCCAGGGGGGTCAAATAAATAAAAGTGATTTTTTTCACTGTAATATTTATTCAATATAACCCTGGACTGGTCCTGAAGCGGGGATCAAGATAACACTGCGTTTATATAAAGCAGTGCCTATGCACCATTGGGATGCGGATAAGGGTTTTTTTTATATTGTTTTAAAATCACTTCAAGTATTTAATTATAACTGAATTATAATGTCTACCGGTTTCGAAGCTAACCGCTTCTTTATCAAGACTGATTAATACTATAAATCAATAGTAATAATCAGTCTTAAAGAAGTGGTTAGCTTCGAAACCGGTAGATATTATAATTAAGTTATAACTAAATATTAAAAGTAATTTAAAAAAAAAGTTACATTTTAATTATAAAATGGAAAATCACAAAGTTAGTGCTTCAAATATAGATTATATAAATAGTATAATTGTTTTTTTTTTGCCACTTGAGTATTTCAATGTTATGACAAGTTTTGGTAGCTACAGATGCTTCCATGAACGGGTTGGAATATAAACAAAGTATATATTTTAGTCCGCCTCCGTGGTGCAATAGTTAGCGTGTTTGGCTACCGTACTGGAGGTCTTAGGTTCGATTCCCAGGGGGAAGGGGATGATAATAAATTTGGTGTTTATTAGTGATTACACTGTAATATTTATTTAACATTACCTTGGACTGGTCCCTAAAGCGCAGGAGTGCTCTATTTGCCTTCGTGTAAGTAACGATTATAATACTGCAACAATACAGAGCAGTGCTCTATGCACCATTGGGTGCGGGCAAGGGTAAGGAGAGAAGGGATATATTTATAGTTTATTTTCAAACCCGTAGATGGAAGCATCTGTAGCTTCCGTCTATTATATTCTAGCACAAAGATTCTGTAATTAACTATTTCATTTCTCGTAAAGACGCTTCACATGGATTCAATATGAAAAAGCTTGAATAATATCAAAGAATCGACAAATTCTGATTACCTGTACTAAATATTCATATCGACATATCTAACAACATATCAGTGTGTTCTGACAAGAATAAATGGGGTCGATTCCTTATAAAATATTGCCACGTGTTTTTCCGTGCGAGATATTCAATATCGCCCTTCACATAAATTTAATTTTCATTTCTGAGAAATTTCATTTCAACCGCAGAATCTGAAAATTTCTGCCCTGGAAAGGAAGTCAGCGTTGAATAAATTTCAGTGTTTACTTTGAGAGAAGAGTACTTCAATTTTGAGGCGGATGTTTTTTTTAATAAAGTCCTTTTTTACCCATAATAGAGGAAAAGTTGTCCTTTTTACAATTAATGTACTTCACACCTCCTTTCATTGTACAGGAGTTTTTCGTTTAATGGATTCGTGCCCTCGTAATTTTACTTTATACAAAATTCTTCATTGTAAAACCTTTCAGCAGAAGCTTAATAAAAGTGAAGTGAAGCAAAGATATTGCAAAAGAAGGATGAAAGTAGACTAAATGTAGTTGAAATGAAGTTGAAATGCGATCTCTTAGACGAATGTGTGACAAAACGTAAATCATAGATATTTGTATAGTGATATAAATAATGGATGCAAGGCTAAGAAAAGCACTATCGATAAAATTAAGCAAAGTAGGTTGAGATTCAGTCCATTTTGATCCTTCTTTTGCCAACTCCATGTTTTATATCCATATATAAGGGTTGGCACCAAGATTTCGTTGTGCACTTGAAGTAAAGCCTTCATTGGTAGGCTTTTATTCGCTTCACATAATTTAATTATTTAGAAATGAAAAGGATGAAGTATTTTCTACTTTTCAATACTGTAGAAGTTCTTTGAAATTTCATGATTTGTAGTTATCAAAGAAATTTATTTAAAGGGTTTTCGCGTTTTGTGGTGTACTTTTCGACGGAAGAAAATTTAATCCGTTAATTTTCAAGTGTCAAAGAAAACATCGTTTTTTATACTGCGTTTTATATAACTTTTTTATGCACAGTTGAATTAAACTGTTCAAATGCGTAAATATCAAAGCAATTTTTTCAGCAGGCTAACTACAATTTTATTTAAGAGGAAAATTTTATTTGTATGGATAATTGAATGATCAATGTTTCTTATTCTTTCAAGGATCCTGATTTGTATACAATATATTTTATAGATGTATAGCGTATATTCATAACCTATTCACATGTTGATTTTTTAAATTAAACATTATATTAGAACACTTATTGAATGTTATTGAGTTATTGCGTTTCCATTAAACAAAGAGATATAAAAATGTATTTTTTTAAATAAATTTCTCATTTTTCATATAAATTCATCTTATGGTTGATTAATTAATTATAAAGGTTAAACTAGTTTTAAATTTGATTACTTTAGTCAGTCAAAAACCAGGTCGTAAACCCTGGGATGCTCGGACTTTCATCTTTTTTCGTATCAAAACGATAGATGCTTCATTTCAAGATGAGACACTTATAATTTTGAAAATCCAATGTCTTATAAAATCATGTAAAAAATGTTCAGAGTAACAAAAAAGTTACCGTTATAAATAGAACTAACTTTTATTTTTGTAAACTTCATTTTTGTTGCGTAGTAAAAAAATGCATTAAAACATGACAAATTATAAATTAATTTTATCAGTTCACTCATAACGTTAAAAAAGGCGTACATGAATAAAATATAATACTAAAACCCCAAAATGTTTTGTAACTTTGCCAATTCTTTTCAGCCGTAATAATACCGAAGTTATAATGCGAAGAAACTTGCCAAAATTTAGCGGTAAAGCCTGGCAAGATACATGGTTTCAATTCATTTTATTTTATTTTGATTTCTGAGGTCTTTTATTAGTCATAAATTAAAACCTTCTCTTACATATTTTTATTTGAATAAAACATCTATATCTGTCAAACGTTATGTCAAACGTTACGAATATAATTATATGAAAATTACTTAAAACAGTATATCTGGGTAGTATAAAATTTCGAAAATTCTTAAGACAAAACATGTTTGAGTCTAATAATTCTTAATCCTTCACTTAACATTTAATCTTATTAAGTGCTTCCTACTTCCTGCTTTTGTGGAAGCCAAACTGGAAGTTCACAAAGCAATACTTGTGTCTACACTTACATGGTAATGTGAAACATGGAATCGATAAAACAATGGTAAAGACATTTCGATTGAAATTTAATTGCTTAGACGAGTGTGTAGAAAAATCAATGTATGTCAAAATTAAAAATTTAGGTATTGGACAGCAATGTGTATCTGAGTTTAGGATAATTTAAGAGATTAAAAAAGTTTCTTTGAGATGGTTCAAACACGTGCAGCGAATAAATGATGAGAAAATGACTAAAATAGGATATTACAAAAAAATGCGAATTGGAGAACAGAAAGAAAATGGCCAAATAGAACTTGGTACTACCAAATCAATTAAAAATAGATCTATCAAAAATCTACATAACTGGATAAAACTGTATACATATTTAGAAAAAGAGAATGTTAGAAAAGTATGTCGGAACGTTCCATTCAATGTCGACCCCTGAAGGAAACGGTTTGATGGTTGTATGTAGTATTAAAAGTAATAAGTATAATAAATTCTACTTCATAGCCTAACAGGTATAGGTTCATACTAAATAAGTTTTTTTGGCCAACAATTGTGTTTACAACGAAATACAAAAGTAAAAAGGTCATCGCCCGTGAACCTCTAAATGCCAACTTGAAATTCATTAATGTCTGGTTATAGGAATATCTGTTAATGTAAGCTCGGAGATGTTTATTATTTGAAAAGTCTTTTTCAGTGTTCCAACAGCAAAATTTACTTAAAGAATCGCTGCTATAGATCCTGACTATCTGACTTGACCATCACATTAAATTGTTTTCTCTTTATTTCAGATTCAGGAGTTACTTCAACAAAGCCATTTGTGGCTGGAGGATGTACTTGAAGAGAAAGACAAATAAGAATTGCGTCATAGAATCCCCGCAAATGGCGGATAGGCAGTCCAACTCAGGATCAAGATCCAGATCAGGTTTTTACTCATTAACGTAATTACCAACAGTCTTTTACGTAGAAAAACAAACTAAGGGGAAAGTGTTGTACCATGAATACGTTTTACTTGAGGCAGTTCCAAAAATAACGCTTTTAGTAAAGTAAAACTATCCTATTATTAAAATGTTACTGTCTAATATGTATCACTATAAATCAGTATGTTTTAAAATCACAATATTTTTACTGGTGTACAAAAATATTTCAATAAGCGTATAATTATTTTTTTTTAAAGTATCATTTATAAAATGAAACACAGATTTTTTGAGTCTACTAAGTTGTATTTTATTTTTGAAAAAACACAAAAAAATTGTGACAATTGTTTTGCCTAGTAATGGCATTTTCAAACGAATTGTAACAATATTAATTTTTATGTGTTTCTTTTAATAAAATACAACTTAGTGGACTCAAAAAATCTTTGTCTGATTTAAAAATAAATACATAAATTTAAATGGAGTTCTAAAAAATAAATTCCAAATCAATAAATAAATTAAAAAATTGTTTTAATTGTATTATATTTTTTCAAAAATATTTTTTTTCTTCAAAAAACAGTTAAAATACGCTCTATCGAGTTTAAATGCTACTTAGAGGTGTCTGGATGATTGTTACAAATTGATATATTGTAATCAAAACTAAAATTATCCATGAATCCTAAACAAGTTAACACATTGACAGCCAGTGTCAGCCACCGGTGCCCAACACGAGACATTTCAACAACCACCGGCCACCGGAGGTTGACACTTTGTACCTTATATAGTCATATAAAGTCAATATAAGGTACAAAGTGTCAGCCTCTAGTGAACGATGAGACGTAATTGAAATGCCTTCTGTGGGCCAGCGGTGACTGACACTGGCAGTCACAAGACAAAACGTCAAACTATCACTGAGGTACAACACTTTCCCCTATTCAAACATTAGACTCATTAAGTAACTGGCCCACGAAGTTTATAGAGAAGATTTTTTTTTAAATAACTGAATTTTCTTTTTGCGTATAATATGAATAAAAATTCTAATGATTTTTATTTAAGTAGGCATAATTTCATAATTATGAAAGAGCGATTGACTACTTCGTAGCATAACATAAAGCTACTAAAATAGAAACCATTGTTTAATCAGAAATCCAAAGATTATTTTTTTCTTCTTCCTGGCTACATCCCAGCTTATTGTCCTTGTAGACTGCTGGGGTCAGCTCTCCTTGTCCTCAGGTTATATATTTTTTTTTGAGGTCAAGGGATCTTGCATCCCTTATGTCACTGCAACCATATAAGGTATATTGTGACCTCCCTCTGCATTACAGCTCACTGCCAAGACCTACGTGAGTCATGTAACTCACGGTCTGTCTTGGTGGTAGGAGCTTCACCTACTCGGAGTCCAGGATGTGACTTCGCTGTAAAAGCGTTTAATTCTACATATAACCATTGAAGGAATCAGCAATTTATTTATCATATAGTTGGGTATTAAGAAATATGGCAACTATCAATATAAATTCAATCGTATACATACAAGGTAAGATAAAACTACTCACAACTCGAAATTATTTTCCGATACACAATATGAAAGTTTTTTTCAAATGTAATTTGAACGCTTTAAATAAATAAAAATATAAACATTTTAGTCATATCGTTTTTTTTGTTGTTGATTTTTTCGTATTTAAGTTAAATTTCCTGTAAATCATCGTTTTTAAGAAAGTTTTTTTTTTCATTATTTTTTATTTAAAATTTATAAATTCGTATTTTTTTTCTTACTCCCGAACGTCAAACCGGGAACAGAATTGATCGAATTTTTCTCACGTTTTTTGTACGTAACCACTTTTTTATTTAATATTATTTTTAAAATGTAGCATGTGCCTACTTTTTTTTCTTCCTTTTTTATACGTACGCTTGGACACGTAGAGTTTTCCTAGCGTGTAAAATAATTATGAAAATAATCTTACATACATTTCATGAAGGTTTCTGCTAATAAAAAACTTATTAATTTTTTTATTTGTGTCGTCTATATGTGTATATATGGAGATGATCTTTTCAATTAAAGTATAAATATACCTTCCGAAATTTGAATATGTTCGTAAATCACGGGTAGAATGATGAATGTAACACTGTGTATGAAGTGATCAATTAAGCCAGCCAATGACAGGTTGAAGGCACTATAAATGCCCAGACTTCCATTTTCCCACCTCATTTAGACTTATTTATGTTTGTTGAGATTTCAATAAAAAAAACTTGATATTTTGATTTTAGTAATAAAACATGTTTTTCAGTTGAAATCATGATAACAAGAAATGTTTTTTTAAATTATTTAAAGCGTGGAGTGGGTGGAGTGAGTAAAAGAATGAATGTTGGTGTTTTTTCAGGAGAAATATCGTAAGATATTTTTTAATGACATGTTGTTTATTTAGTTATTTTTAAAGAATGTCAAATTTACAAAGGATCAAGGTTGAGTAAGATTACATAGCAAAACAAACATTCAATCTGTTTGTTGAATTTGAAAATAAACAAAAGCTCCGTAAAACTTTTGGAGGATCATATTAAAGACCCAGTAATGTAAGTAGATTATTGTGTGTATACATTTGGTATTTTACACATTTCTCCTTTATATTATACTAGTGTATATCTTGTTACTTCCGTATTAGCTTTGAACTTTCACTCGACACGAAAATGAAGAAGATTCTGATTCAAACAAGAAAACATAATAAAGTTACTTCATTGTAATTACCTCCATAAATATGACTGAGTTTTGAAGTTATTTAAGAAGGATTTATATTAATTTGGTACACAGAAGTCATGTTTTGTGTGTATGTTTTAGTCAAAGTCTGAAGCTACGTAGCTCCTATAACTTACTCGTATTTACCCGCCTTTTGACTGGTTTTCAAAATTATTCACAATGGATGTATACTAATTTTATTACCAAAAGTGTCAGATATTTGTTTTAGTCAAAGTTAAGGACAAAACTTTGACGGACCTATAAAATTTTCACTTAATTTACCCGCCTTGATACTGATTTTTGTAATTACCTACGCATTACAACAAATGTCATGTTTTGTGCATATTTTTTTGTAAAAACCCCATACTTAGGTAATAATAATAATAAAACCCTTATCCGCACCCCAATGGTGCATAGGGCACTGCGTCATATAAACGCAGTGTTATCTTGATCGTTTACACATGAAGTAAAGGTGATAAGCCCTCCGCTTCAGGTACCAGTCCAGGGTAATATTGAATAAATATGACAATGAAAAAATCACTCATATTTATTTTACCCCCCTTGGGAATCGAACCCGGGACCTCCAGAACGGTAGCCGAGCGTGCTGACCATTAATTACACTACGGAGGCGGACAAGATACTTAGGTACTCCTTTGTACTTTTTTCCTTATAACTTGCCTTGTCAACGATATTCAAAATAATTCACAAAGGATTTTGAATTGATATTGTATTGATAAATCGCATATTACTTTTGTTAATTTTTTTGAAGATTGTTTAGTCATCCTTTAAGTCAAAGTTTAAAAATAATAACTTATTTCGGTCTTTGACTTGTCTATACTGAGTCCAATTCGGGCTAAATCTAAACTCATTGTATGTTTACAAATTCATCGTTCATTTAGTGGTGAAGCTAAGATATCGCTTTTTTGAAGTCACGAGCAAATCATGTAATTTTGTATTGTAAAAGAAAACATATTAAATTTTGTCATTTTTGTGGTGATATAAAAACAAAGATTTTAACCAAACCTTGATGTTATTTATTTAACTTCGAACGTTACTCTTCAATATACTGTCTCTTAGCATAAATGTCAATAAAAGTTATGAAAACAATGAGCATTGTTTAAAATTTTGACTTGGATGTCTCTTCAGACTTGTAAAATCTCTAAGCGCCTAAACTTCGGCCTTTGACTACAACATAATATATGAATTCTGGTTAGTTTCCTTCTATATCTTGCTCAACCACCATGAATATAAATATAAATATCTGCGAATCTGAAATAAAAGATAATTTGTGTATTTTTAAGCAATAATAATACTATTTATATTTGAAGCACTAACTTTGTGAGTTCCCATTATATAATTAAAGTTCCTATTACATAGATCAATAAAAGCAACATTTAGCTATACTCACATTTTTCCCGGTTTCGAAATCACATTATCATACGGTGTTAAAAATATATTATAATTACAAGTACAAAAAAATATAAAATATAAATAAAAAGAAAGATCCCACAAAGGCATGGCCTGTGTGTGGGTTAACATTTTTATTTTAGGCTATAATAAAGGACACTGGCATGAATACAATAGATATAACCATCACGCCGCTTCCCCAAAAGGGTAGGCAGGGAGAATAGAACGCCACACTACTCTGTCTTTGCAAACATTCATCGCCTCTTCTACGTTCATGATGCATTCTCCTCATGAGGATATGCTTGACAATAGATATCAGAAATAAAATTAGATTAAAAGTGCTAATGTATACTACAAATATTGCAAATAAAGTAAGGAAAAGATTAAAGAGTGTACGTTTGTCGCGTTGCAGGTGCCGCAGAGGAGTACAAAGAGGCCAACAACCACAGCACGCAAACGTACGACCTCAGGTTCAGCCTGAGCCATCAGCAACCAGGGACACGAGCCTGCGCGCTCCGAACGGACTCGGACAAGGCGGCGAGTGGCTGTAGGGACGCGCCGCCTCGGAAGGACCCGCTACGGGTCCGCTTCCCGTCCGGCGAGCTGATGCTCTCCAAGAGCTCGACCTACTGCGGGGAACATCCCAGCTCGTGCTGCCTGCACGCGGACGCGATGGGACCAGCCGACAAGCACAAGTTCACTATCACGAGCAGGGTCTGAAACGCAGAGCGATGCTGGAGACACCGGTCTGACTCCAATCTCAAACACCAGTTCGATTAATCCCACTCTGGTTCGAATCACACTTCTCTGAGTGACTTTCTCAACTACGCATAAATTTGATTATGAGTTAACAAATTGTACATCTAACATTTGCCCCTATCTGACTCCAACCTGAAACACCAGTTTGATTAGTCCCACTCTGATTCCAATCACACTTCTCAGAGTTACTTTCTCAACTACACATAGATTTGATTATCAGTTAACACATTGTACATCTAACATTTGCCCCTATCTGACTCCAATCTCAAATACCAGTTCGATTAATCCCACTCTGTTTCGAATCACACTTCTCTGAGTAACTTTGTCAACTACAAATAGATTTGATTATGAGTTAACACATTGTACATCTAACATTTATTTATGTATCAAATGTTAAATAAAACACAGATTTTTTGAGTCTTAATAAGTTGTATTTTATTGTTTAAAAAAACACATAAAAATGAATATTGTGATAATTTTTTCACCTAGTTATGGCATTTTTAAACAAACATTCATTTGATAATCCCATAACTACGTGAAATTGTCACAATAAAGATTTTTATGTGTTTTTTGAACAATTAAATACAACTTAATACGCTCAAAAAATCTGTGTTTGATTTATCATTTAATACAGAAATTAAAATTGAGTTCTACAAATTAAACGCCAAATAAACAAATAAATATCTAACATTTACCCCAGTCTGACTCCAATCTCAAACACCAGTTCAATCAATTCCACTCTAATTCCAATCACACTTTTCTGAGTGACTTTATAGTGATAGTCACTGAGTGACACATAGATTTTATTATGAGTTAAACATTATACATATCACGTTTGCCCGGTCTGACTCCAATCTGAAACACCAGTTCGATTAGTCCCACTCTGGTTTGAATCACCTTTTTCTGGGTGACTTTCTCACATACACATGGATTTGATTCCTAAATTACACGTGTTTATAACTCCATTACAATCATACATGGAGTCATTAACACGTTGGGTGCGGCGAACGCGTCAGGCGCGTACATCTAACTCATGCCCCGGTTTCTCATGTTAGTGAGTCAAATGGCTGAAAAGTGTCATTGCGTAATTGAAAGTATACCCTTAGAGTCTTGACTATGATTTTATATCAGTTGAACACAAAACTTTTTTTTTTAAATATGTAAATGTTTGTATATGATTGTATAATTCATGAGTGTCAACTCACCTTTAGTCATCTTGACGAATCGTGTTTGTACTCGTTTGTCTCAAAGTGAGTTTAAACATGAACCACTACATACAAAGAAAACAGTGTGTTCTAGCATCTTTTAAAAGAAAAAATATTATTTCATATTTTCAATAAAGTTTCAACGTTTTAAAAATTACCATTTTGTCATTGTTCGCGACGTATTGAACGCAATGAACGTATTAACACAGCGGTCGATAACGTTGTTAGTCCAAAAGCCAAATAGGCACATTACAACAATTAATTTATTTATTTTGAAAGCCAAATCTGTTTGAAATTCTAGTACACATTAATAATAATTTTTGACTTTTATGAAATTACGACGACATTCAATAAAACTTTATTTCACACTTGATAGGAATTTTATACATTGATAAAAAATGTTCAAAAAATAAGGTATCCATAAGAACAATACTTATTGCGAATAATGTGATCACATCTCCTTTGAAACATTGATCAAGTCAGGTAATTGTGACGTTAATTTCATGTTCTCGTCAAAGTTTCCTTCGCAAAAAAGGCTGTTAGCATGAATACGAATAATCGAAGAGGCTTCCCGTGGATATTTGTGCCGGGGCCATTCTTAAAAGGTCAAAAAGCCGCATGCGACTCTCGAACTACACTGCCGACCAATCATTAGAATAAGTAGTTAACATAAATAGAATTTGAATAGTGTGGTTGTCAAAAATGGGTAGAATTGTTGAATGTTACACGTGTGTAAAGTGATCACTTAAACCAGCCTATGATGGTCGTCTGCCCCGTAAATGCCCAGACTTCCATATTCTTCTTCATATTTGATGAGATGTCAAAAAATAATATAAATAGTTAACATAACGATACAATCATTAGAAAATATTTAAAAAAAAACTGTTTTGGCCCTGAATCAAACTAACGTAATGTTAGTTGATCATTAGTTAAATGAAAGTTCTTCATCTACATAAAAATTGATGTAGCTAACTCCTAAGATAAGAAAAATTTAACATTTCTGAGCATACATTTACATTTTTTTAAAAGGAATAACCCGCAAAGCGTCTGTTTTAGACGCTTGTCTGCAGGTAGGATAGTAAGGATAGGGAAGGTTAATGTGAAAAATACATCACAAACACCCAGACCAATTAAAAATAAATAAATCTTTTTTGAGTTCATTTTGCAATTGGCGGGAATCGAGCCCGCGACGCCAGTTTCGCAGTCGAGCGTCTACCCAACTACGCCACAGCACCTGCCTTACTACTCCCTACTACTCCCTTAATATTTTTTCACATTTCTCCATAAATATATTGCTTCATAATTATTAATTGTCTGGTTCTACGAAGACTTTTTCATCTAAATTCAAATTAACTTGCTTTTGATACTTTTTCCCGTCTTGATGGTTATTCACGCTTTGTCAAAGTTCAAGTTGAATAACTTCAAAGCGGGAATATTGAATGCTTTACATTTATTCAAATATACATACAGCTTTTTCTACGAAGTCGACACTAGATTATTTAGATTTGTATGAACAGAGTGTCTGTATTTGTTACGAAAATTATTATTTCCTGTAAAATATTTCCTGTAAATATTTGAATTTATTTCATGATCGAGTGATAAAGTTAAAATTTGAGACCCAGGCTTAATCTTTTTCTATTTATTATCATCAAAGTCAAATAATTATTATTAAAATTTTCTTATCCTCCGTACGATTGGTATTTAAAACACAAATACGGAAGATAAATCCTTTGTGTAACAGAATTTCATTAATGGTCCATACATAACTCATATTGAAGTACAAGTTTGACTCTCAGTTCACTTAATTCCCGTACTTAACTCATGCGTAATCCAACAACTTTACTTATATAACATACATATGAATAATTATATATGTTGGTACAATTCCTTACTTACCCAACTAAATAGTTCAAGTTTTCCAATCGATCTTCCCAAAGTATACCTATTGTTCCGCAGATGAAAACTCATCATACAAAACGAGCAATGTCATTTTATTGAAGAAAAAAAAGAAAATTATAATTGCCAACAGTTTTCTAAATTGAATTCATTTGTCAAAGGTGTCTAAACTTAAGATAAAACATTCATCGTTTATTTGAAATAAGATGGAGATTTTAGTATCCCAGGGTTGACAACCTAGCGTTTAGATAGCTTTATACTTTTGTCTAACTTTTACCATTATGCCCATTATTCAACATCCAGATTGCAATTTTTTGAAACTTTATTTTCAAAGGTCTTGGATCCTTTTCATCATATTGATACCAATTCAATAGATTTTGAAGTATGACTGATTGTAGCACCATCAGTTGGGAAAATTGTGAAGTAAATACTCACTTACTATATTTGAACATATCTTGTCCGCCTCCGTAGTGTAATGGTCAGCATGCTCGGCTACCGTTCTGGAGGTCCCGGGTTCGATTCCCAAGGGGGATAAAATAAATATTAGTGATTTTTTCACTTTAATATTTATTCAAAATTACCATGGACTGGTACCTGAAGCGGAAGGCTGATCACCTTTCCTTCATGTATAAACCATCAAGATAATACTGCATTTATATGACACAGTGCCCTATGCACCATTTGGGTGGGGATAAGGGTTTTATATATATTTATATAAATGTATATATTTGAACAAAGATAGATTCATGAACTATTTTACAAATACTTTTTGGAAGAGAGAATTTGAAATAACATTTTTTTATTATTATTTAGATAGGTATTTGACCACATTATTATTAGTTCTATCAGCCTCTGGATTATTGACCTTACTGATTTTTCAAACTTCCATTTTATTTCATATCAACAATAAATGTTCGATCTGAAGTTGTAAAACCCATAATATTAATATATCATTTAAGGGTGAAATACTCATATGTATTATCAACTTAGCACTGCAATGATGCAGTGCAGTATCCTGTCTACAATTGGATTAAAGCGAGAGTCAGTCAAGAGCAGTTTATGGAGAAACTGTAATTAGTGTTTTATAAAAATGGCATTTTATAAATGATTCAATATTATGACCATGATTTTTTTTAACGTTTTTTTTACACTTTTTGACATTCTTAATTTTTGAGCTTTGCATTTATACAATTCATCGTATTTAATTAACAACGGTCTTCAAACTATGCACGTATCCAATGATTAAACGATACTCTCAATGGTTTTCGTTACGTTTTCTCAGTTTATATTTCTTCTTTTCAGCTTAAGTATTTGTTTTTTAAGTAATCGAATCAAGGAACTGAATCAAATAATGTCTTATCTTTTAAAAAAATCCTTATCTTATCCATCTTTTACTGGTTCTAACCTTTTATAATACATATAAACTATCATACAATTTGTAATGAAACCAAAATGTTAATTTCATTTGAATCTCTAACAGAAGTGTGATCGATTATTCTATGGTGTGGGTCAGATTCATTTCTCCAGTATCGTCAATTTGTGAAAACAAATTTCAGACAAAGTTCTACTTTAAATAAAAACTGTGAAAAGATATGTGTTGAACAAGAGTTAAGTAAGAACTTAGTATTAAAAGACTAATATGTGCTAATAACATTTGTCTTAGTTTATAATATAAGTGTGAATAAACATAATTTAATATCTGTGGTATAAAATAATTAAATACAAAATACGTAAGTATTAATTATAAGGCATTACAATCTCTTTGTAATTTTAAATACAATACAATCTTAAAGGAAATGGTTTAAACTAATGAAAACAATGCTAATATTTTATTAAATTTCTCCTTTATAGTTGTTCTCATCAGTAGTAAAAGTGATAGTTACTCATTGGCATCCCTCAATAATAAACTTCATTCGGTATCAACGTAATTTTCAAAATGAAAAAGGTGACAGCAAGGAGATGCATATATCTTGCATCGCAGTGGCGTGCCTAGAGTTTACCAGTAAGGAAAGTCCTTATTTTTTATTTTTGTAAATACATGACGTACCTATGATTTCTTCACTTCTTACCATTCCCAGTACAGTAAGCCCCAAAAAACATTATAAAGATAAACAATGTATTGTAATCTCTCCGCTATTCTCGACTAAATTATTCCAGTACAACGAACAAGCGCGCGATAATTTAAAAACAACCATACATTAATTATGTATTTTTAATCGTTTGATGCAGATTTTATGTTTTTGAATCGGAGTTGTTAAGCAAGCCAGGCTTATGGGCTTTTATGGAAGTACCGCCACTGCTTGCATGGTTTCTCTAAAATTCGATCATGCCGGATCCTACTTTTTCTACAGCAAGCATCTCAAACTCGCGCCCCGCGAGCATTTTTTTTGCGGCCCGCGGATACCCGCGGTTATATTTTTAATTATTTTAATTCTTCATTAAAATCATTTTCTGTACGGGCACATATGATATTCTTTTAAAAAAACATTTAGTTGAATCTACTGTATCTCATGTGATTGTCTTTGATGATAAATTATTCACTTAAAGTTAGATAAAAATGAAAACGGTAATTATGTAAACAGACGCAAGCGTCCCATTCTCACTTATGGCATTAATGGCATTAAATGAGGCAATATCGTAATGTAACCGCTGTAGTAAGTATGCTAGTTAATTAAAAAATAATACAAAATTATACTGATTTTTGAGTTTTTTTATGTGGCCCGCCGGCGTACCCAAAATACCTTATGCTGCCCTTGGTGCCTTTTGAGTTTGACACCCCTGATCTACAGGACAACTGTGTCACGCATTTTAGTGGTAGCTGACATCGATCTTGTACGTGTCAACTTATGTTATGTGCTACTGATGAACTTATTTCCGATGAATTTTAAGATTATTTATGGATTTAATGTTTTATTTGTGGACCTCCATTTAAATTGATTTATTAAATGTTAAAATCAAACACTGATCTATGGAGTCTACTAAATTATGTTTTACATTAGTTTAAAAATGGCATAATAAGACGAAACAATTGTCACAAAATTTATTAGTATGTTTTTTAGTAATAAAATAAATTTAGTATACTCTAAATCAGTGTTTGATTTTAACATTCAATATCCAAACTTTTAGATTTTTTTCTCTTTTGATCTGTGGAATAATTTTAATGTTTATAGATATAAAATGTGAAGCAAACCGATATATCACTTTTTTGTTTATTCACCGGATATTTGACGAAGATTAACTTATGTAAGCAACAATCGATCGTGTGCAAATTTCGTGATGCGTTTTCCAAATACAAATTAACAGTGTCTATTATTTTAAGTGTTTTGTGTGTTTACTCTCTGCACCTGTGATATCATTGTTTGAATAATAATGACCTTATTGTTTGAATATTTTTTTTGGTTTCATAATCTTGTTTACCTTAATTCAACGTTTTGCTTTAGTGACCTTATTTGCTTAGAATTAAAACGTTTTTTTGTTGAAGTAAACCATCTTTAAAATTAATTGTACAAACATTTAACAGATGTGATAATTCAGAGACAATTAATTACGAATGGAAAGGCATTATCACGCAAATATCAATAACCTTGAGAAAAATTATGCATATAGCATCCATCGTATACGTGGTAGAAATAAAACTTCTGAAAAACTGAAAAGGAAAGAGGAAAAAAGTCAACGATACAAAATTTGCATAAAAATATTCCATGTACTAGATGTATGTTTAAATTGACATTGGTGTTTCAATCGGTAAAACATATATTAATGGTTTGTAATACCTCAATTATCTAATTTATCTTTTAATTGATTGGAAAATTAAAAATATTTACAATTTTTTTTTAAATATTATTAATTAATACAAAAACTCCAAGCATAGGTTTTTACTTTAAAATAATCTAGGAAAACTGTCATGTACATATGTATAACCATATAATATACGTATTATAACTAGAATTTCTAAAATGAAAAAGTCAAATAGTCAAATAGACATCAACAATATTTCTCTTCAACGTTTTTAAAGAAATGTTAGTGATAATGATGTTAAGAAGAATATTTCAAATAAATATTTTTATTACGTTTTCCATTCATTAGATGATTAAACATCTTTAATAATATTTTATGAATATAAAACAATGACAACTATTCTAAGATACATTTTCCATTTCAGTTTTGAAATTAATTTAAACCAACACTGTTATACAAAAAATACACTCTTTATACTCAATTTATTGTGTATAAAATGTAAATTAATAAATCTGTATGATGTGTAAATATTATATAAAGTAGTGATTTTTTTATCTTAATAGGCAGATAGGAGTGCCAATTTGAAATAAATTTAATTATGGACAGTAATAATATATCTGGAAAAAAAAATATTAAAAAAATCAAATAGGTTTTTTCTATTTTTTTTTTATGAATATCATATGTTTACGTATATTCGGATGAAAATTATAAATAAATAAATAATATTTCTTAATAAAATATACGAAAATTCCCTCGTGAGTGAGTATCAAAAGTATTTGGTAAATCACGGTCACTTTTAGCATTATTGTGAACCTCTTAAAATTTATTACCATTATAAAAATGAAAACAAGAACTCTTTCTGTTGTTATGATGGAAATATATTTAAACAGTTGAAGTAGAACAACAATTCTATGTATTAAAACAGTAAAAAAAACAAAAATTTATTATATTGTTACATTATCTTAGAATACTGTTTTTTTACGGATTCAAACAGTTGAAATAGGCCAAATGTTAATCAGGAATTTAGATTAAAAACAAGTTGAACTTTTTTTAAAATACAATACCAAAATTCAAAATATTTTACAAATTTCATTAATTGATTCGGCAGTTACTTTTTGGTTAAATATTTTCATTTTAAATGAAAGTTTTACTTTGAAAAAAAAATACACAGTAAATAGCATTTACTATGTAATACGTAGATTAAAAATATCTGCATTTAAAACAGCAATTGCGGAGATTGATTTTGGTTTATTTAATGTTTTCCATTAGTTCAAATTAACACAATTAAATTGCAAATAATTTGTAATTATATGATAATTTACTATGAAAGAAATCTGTTCAGTGTTCATCATTCCTTAAAATTAATAATACATACATTTATTAGATTTTCCATTTCAGATACATGGTCCGAAATAAATAAAAATCCTTGATAAATATGGTCAGAAATATGTAAGAAACATAAGAATAATTGGCCACCTGTTCTGGCATCAAAAAGGTAAAATTAAGATTGAAGACAAAATGATAAGCGAAAGAAAATCTTCACTGTATAGTGTTCAGAGCGCCTGTGGACAAAACAAAAATGATTGATGATTAAATTTGTACTTTCTTTTTTACTTAAATTTTTGTGTAAATAAAAAGTAAAGATGACTAACTACAAAATTAATGCTTTTTATAAAAATAATAATTTTGATAACTTTTGAAAATGCTATGATGAACGTAAAGCGAACCATAAAAGGAAGAGGATATAAAAAAAAATATGTAATTCATTATTGAGTAATATTAAAAATAAAAGTTCATAACGCGGTTGTGAATAGTTATCAATTAGCATATTTTTATCATAATATTGATAAAGCTACCATATAAACCAGAGTTTTAAAACAGCTAAATATTTTTGTATAAAGTTTTAATTATTTTTTAACGTTTCTGTTAGTTAGATACTTTGTTTTTATCAAATTCATTACCCAGAAAATTTATTACTCCAAAAGCTTTCAAGTGCGTAATTAGATCTAAAGCACGGTGTGTTTACGGCACGTACATGCGTCAAATTCATTACAAATAATTTAATAAGCAAAGGATTTACGCTACAGTAATTTTTCAAACGATAACCCAATGGTTTTTGTATACAAAATAACAGAGTATTCATTTAATCTCTTAATTAGAAAGATCCAAGATCAAAAGTAATTGTTTTATATTATTATTTATTAGTTTATTTAATTTCTGCTACCACTCATACATAATAGTTTAGTAACTTCAATTATTGCATTACACCTTCAAGAATTTTTTCCCAGGATGTGACATAAAATATGTATATGTGACATAAAATATGCATTCATTAAAAAAAAACTATAAATATAATAAACATTTTTTTGCACCAAACCACCCTGTGTGTCTTGTCGGTGGAGTCAAATTTAACATAAAATAAACATCCAAATAAAAGATTCTCTGCTAAATTAATGTTTTCTCAATACAATCATAGATGGCTCTTGTGAACTCGCACGTACATAGTTATGAGATAAATATACATGCTAGCTGTGAACAATTTGAGATGATTTAAGGATTATGCGAAAATAAATATTATTCAATATATATTTTTTATATTCTTCAAAGCTTTTGTCTCGTATAATTTATTCCTTATAACTTATTATTCTTTTTTTTTCATTGAAAACTCATGAAAGCTTATAATATTTTTCTTCTAACCTCTAAACAATGGTTTAATTAATATTTTTTTCACATATTTTATAGCGAAACTGTTTTCTTAATTAAAACAATTTACAAATATATATGTTTAGGAATTAAAGAAATGTGTATTAACTCTAACTGCGAGCTTAAATTAATCGTATAAATGTTGTTAGATATACGAACGTAGGTTATAAAACAATATTGTAAGTTTTACTGTTTAAAAAAATTATTACAAGTATCTATGTATAATATATTAATCTGAACGTTCCACTAAAAAGGGTTATAAAAAATATTTCTAAATTGATATTCTATGTGTTTTTAATACTCTATTTGACAATTAGCGTATGTTTATACCATTTTCTTTGTAAACTTATAAAAATTTAATGTAAATATATATTTGTTCATGTGTTTAATGATAGGTATTGTAAATCTAAAAAGTATTCTTGTTGGTTCGTTTTATATTCTTAACTAATAAAATAATTATTGTCTTCACATATAATTGTATTTAAAATATAAGATTCATGATGATTTCATTACAAATATATGTAAATATTGAATAAAAAAATAAATTCTTACTCTTTTTTATTTCTTTCTTCTTTCTTAAAACCCTTATCTGGTGGTACATTGAACCATCCAGATGGTACATAGAACTACATATTGCATTGATGCAGTATTAACAAGGGCAAGTTTCTGAGACCTTGATTTTTGAATATGGGAGGAGATTAAGTGTAATGGAAGTGAAGATGCTTTAAGTGAAGGAAATCACTGCTAAATGTAAAAGAAAAAGAAGGGAGATAGGAGAAAATAATATTAAACAACAAAAAAGGTAGGAAAAGGTCGAAATAAAGGTAATGATTTTTATAACCATACTCATAATTTGGACTATGTACCTTGAATACTTCTAATAACCATAATAGCAATGATTAAAGAAAACACTTGTTTTTTACCACTTGAGTTTTATTATAGACTATATGTTTCAGAAGTTAAACTTCCATCATTCAGGTCTGTATAATAACTATACAGACCTGAATGATGGAAGTTCAACTTCTGAAACATGCAGTCTATAATAAAACTCAAGTGTTAAAAAACAATTGTTTTCTTTAATCATTGTAACATGTCTTACCACAAAGTTAATGCCGAAACAATAAATAAAAAACCATAATAGCACTAAGCAGAATATGAATAATACTCAAAAAAGTCTTGAATGTTTTTCGCAGATACTTTGTGGTACATTTTATAAACTTTATAAAATTAAGTAACTTTGTTTTAACCACTTTTTTTATATTTATTATTAGTAAACTTTAACCTACCGGTTTCAACAAGAACCTTGTCATCCTCGTGTAGTATTGTTTGCATGCTGTGGTAGTGATTGTCCTGGCGAAAAGATGGGTATGTCTCGAAACCGGTAGAAATAAAAATCACGGTGACTGGTTATATACTAATATAACTAACATTATTTGTAAAAAAATAAATAAGTTAAAATGACAAACCACAAAGTAAATGTCTTAAATATTAATAATATTGAGAATACAATAATTAATAGTCGAATACCTGAAAATTCCCGGTACAGAAGCCCTCATTTTTGCGATAATATTATTGCGTCCTTAGGGACACTACAAATGTGTCACCTACTTTCAAAATCCGCCAGGTCCATGTAAGTCGATCTTACAAAAAATTCAAATTCTCCGAGTGACATTTATGTTTCAAAGATTTGTCTATCATTAGATAAAATATTATGAAATAGAGAATTTTCCCATATTTGGAATTTTTTTTCAGTATTAAAAAAAAAACACGAGACACAAACCGATAATGACGTCATCTTCATTTTCGACTTATCCCCGCTCTCTGATTGGCCGAATGGGTCAGAAGGCAAGTTTCATGAATATAGTGGAGTTTGAGATACAACGCTGTTCGTAAGTATTTTTTAGCAGGGGATTCAAGTATTTCAATATTTTAAACAATAAAACCCACAATTGGTATTCCGATAGAGTATTTATTTTTAAATATTATGAAATTGGATCTGGCGGATTTTGAAAGTAGGTGACACAAATTAGTTTTCAATACGTCCTTTACCGTCCAATACCCAATACGTTGCACTGAATACTAAACGCATTCACTCACTCACGTTTCATACAGCTCGTAAAACGTAATTTTAAAACAATGCAAAGTCACCAGGAGTGATAATAGTAGACGTAATTGATTACAATAGGCGAATTATTTTGTACTTTAGGTTTGAAACCATGTAATTTTGATAACAATATTTTTGTTATATTATTTTGTTATATTATGTGTCCGTAATTACAATTACCGTAATCTTTGTGCTCCACGGTCTGATATATGGAAACATTTAATATGGTCATGAAAATTTTATGATTCTTACGATACATTTGTTTTAATTAACTATAAAAAATAAACACTTCAGAGGCGGACATATATGTCCGCCTCTGTAGTGTAATGGTCAGCGTTCTGGAGGTCCCGGGTTTGATTCCCAGGGAGGGTAAAATAAGTATTTTTTTCACTCTAATTAATTCAATATTACCTTGGTCTGGTATCTGAGGCGTATGGCTGATCACCTTTCCATCATGTGTTAACAATCTAACAAGATAACGCTGCGTTTATATGATGCAGTGCCCTATGCACCATTGAGGCGTGGATAAGGGTTGGAAGGATAAGAAGGTAATAATATTGCTTAGTTATTTTTGTAGGGTATTTTTATGTATTTCTTCTTCTTCTTCTGTTAGTGTCATGTCAGGTCCACCTGACATCGACTATCACTTGAGAGTAATTGTCTTTGTCCTGGGTAACTCGAATCAGCGCCTAAACGGTCCTTATCCCTGTCAAATCTTGTATTTTCCGGAGCCAGGAGATCTGTCTTCTGCCCACACCTCGTCGACCATCTATTTCGCCTTTGTGATTGGGTGCAATAGCTCGTACTTATCTCCTCTCAGCACATGCCCCAGATAGGACACCTTCCGGACATTGATATCAGTCAGCAACTGTCTCCCTGCTCTTGACTATGTAATTTTGTTTATACTGCTTTGTGTTGCATTCGGGTATTTTAACCCTTTCCGGTCCATGTCGAATGTCATTCGACATCGACTTTATTCCGGTGAGTCCTATGTCGAATGTCATTCAACATTTTTTTCTTCATCAGTTTAGTGTTAAAATACAAGCAAACACTCGTATTTAGTGTTAAATGTAATAATAAGAGACAAGATTTTATCCATTTAAAATAAAAATAAATTTTAACACAAGTGTAGTTTTATTTTTAAAAAAACCTTGGATGTATGGTTTAACCCTGTAATGCTGTAAATCTATTGTGGACGTGGTGGATTTTTTTTAAAAATAAAATTACGGACCGGAAAGGGTTAAAATTATTTTTATGCCTTCGGGATATGTTCGTTTCTAATTTTTTAATGATTATTTTATTTAAGATGTTGTAAAATTGATGTATTCTATTCTATGTACTGGTTTATGAACAAGCATTTGGACACACTCAAAATGTTACAATGATTAAGGAACACTTGTTTATACCACTTGAGTAAAAACAAGTGTTTCCTTGATCATTGTACTATCTTACCACAAAGTTATGCCGAAACAATAAATAAAATACACTCAAAATGTTGTAAATCTATACATTTAATTTCTTACGAAGCTACGTTACGAAGTTAATCTTTTATTATCGATATATTTACTTGTATAAATACAGAATATCGACACCTGTAGAATACCTTTCAGCATTCAATTCTATATCCTTTACTCCATTATAATTTTGTTCCGATTCATTGATATTGCGAAGCTACGCGGGTTGGATCACGTCTGGCTTATAAATGAGAAAGATCAGGTAAGAGCGAAAATTCCCGATAATTCTGAAAGGATGAAAAGAATAAGAAGGGTGAAAGTTACGGTGTAACATCGGAGAACGAACATGACAGGTTACGAAGAATAATCTGACAAAATGTCTCGGTTTAAAAATAGAATTTCGGGTTAAGAACAAAATTTTATGAAAATTTAAAAATGTTAAGAACAAAGTGCATTAGAATTTCGGAGAGATCACGCAGAATAAATTGAACAGATTCATTTGTAAGAAGCCAAATAATAAGTATTTTTCTAGTCTTTGATCATGTCATGTGAGGGATGTTTCGCATTACTAACAGAGTTGCAAAGTTTGGGTAAAAATATCACTTTTTAAAACAATTTTTAAATGTAAATATTTATATTTATTGATTTATAATTATAAATAATAATAATTTTGGATGATTTATATTGCGCCATTTTCGTAAAATACTACCTCAAGGGCGCTTATACAGAATGGACTATGATATTGAAATGACAATGATAAAAAATATATATTAAAGAAAAACGTCGTCAATCCGCTGAGTCTGAAGGGGGAAAAGTGGAGCCGCCGTATTATTGCGCCTTCTTCTAGGTCTTCTTGGGCTAGAGCATGGCTAAGGTGTTAAGTGCGACATCTCTCTAAGCGAAGGTAGCGCTAGAGAGCAGCTTGTTGAGCTCATTTCATTGTTGATATTCAACTGCAGATGGCGGGGGGTGATGCTGGTCATCTTATCGTCTCTGGTGGTATTGCCGGGCATCTCCAATACCTTGGCAGCCAGGTACTCCATAACGGCGGCAAGGTATACGGGCGAATGATTATGGACCAAAAAGCCATTAATCCATAGTGGACCAGTTTTTGGTAAAACAGATAATCAAAAGATTCTTATGATGTTTTTATGGTAAGAGAGTGAGAAACAATATTTTTTTTCTTTAAAGGGTAATACAAAATAAAAATACACATATATTTGAATTTATTATTTAATTTTTCTGTCTAATTATTCTTCTTTTTCCATAAAAATTTAAAAAAAAACTGGGATAGTATAATTTCTGTATATAAATCAAATAGGTTAGTAGGTATTTATAAATTTATATCTGAAAAGGAATCACGAAGATATTGACATGGTAATGTGGAAATCTGAAAATTTTCAAGGCTCACGATATGTCATCAACTCTTTAACCGTCTCCATTCTAGTCATCATAAATAACAGCATTAGAAAAATTGCTAGATATCATATTAAATTGATTTTGAAAAATCTTTCAATGTGATTTAAGACAAAAATTGTTTCAAATTACAAACATTTTAGCGATTCGTTCTGAACTTCGTTACGCGAGGTTTCACGGTAGATGATTGTATTGATATTGGTGCTTGCCATATTTCGAATGACCCAACTTTTATAGGAGTATACATAGTAAATAAATTACAGATTCTTTCAGCGAGTTACATACAACAGGTGACTGAAAACGTCTTTTCACCTTGATAAAATGAAATAGGAATAATATTATTTACTTTAGTATTGAAGATAAATCTGAGATTCAAAAAAGGAAACAGAAAAAATACCCACTCAACTCATATCACATACAAGTATTGATAACATGTATCAAATACAACTAATATCAATAACCTAATTGAAATATAATAAACGTATTATCTGGGTTCGTTTGAAGCCATATTATCGAGAATGCGTTTTGAATTGTGTTTTGATGACTTTACATGACTGTAAGTATTTTTTTAAATTTAACACCTATAATAAACCACTAAATGAGTTTCGTTTTATTATACACGACTAGTTTCGAAGACGAAAAGATAATAGATTATTAAAAAAATAATCAACATGTCATTCCACAAAGTTAATGCCGAATCAATAAATAATATACTTTATACTATGTACGAATCTTTGTACAGTATTTTAAATTGATGTGCTGCGTTTAATTATTGCATTTATTTATTTATTTTTCATCACATAACTACAATTTACAATAAACAATAATTTGCCTTCACTAGGTTTTCCTTGCTGAGGTCGCATTTGATTATACTTAACGATAAAATTATACGAATAAATTATCGATGAAATGCATGGTATGCATGTGAGACATGTCCAAATATACCGTATGAATAGCTCTTTTATATGCAGTTTCGTTATTTTATGACTTAATATATAATAAAACAGGTTGTACATCTCAATGGCATAATATTCAAAGTTCATTTTACCCAACGAAGTATACCATATTATAGATTTTGTTTAATTTGTTTCTGCGTTTTAGATCTTGTGGTTCTATGACTATGGTTGCTCCTCGTTGGTAGGGATAAGGTGGAAACAGAGTCCAGGGTTAATACTTGTGATTATTTCATTTTATAATCTTTTTATTGTTTTATATCTTGTAATGTATAAAATCTAGTAGTTGAAAATAAAACCTTTATTGTATTAACATGTTAGTATTTCACCCAGGCTATGTCTATAGAGCCATAATACATATAAATAATAAAATATAAAAAAATGGATCCATGTACTTAAAATTAAAATAATAAAATAAACAATAATAATATAATGTTTCAATAAATGTCTTAATGATGATTTGTGTACTTTGTTTGGTGAAAGGTGCCTTTTTTGACAAACATATATACATAATTATTAAGCGCATACGAAAGGATTATAATAGCCCATATTTATTATACTGTTATAAGTTATAATTTGGTAAAAATTCCCTCCTATTTATCCGCCTCCGTAGTGTAATGGTCAGCTCGCTCGGCTACCGTTCTGGAGGTCCCGGGTTCGATTCCCAAGGGCGGTAAAATAAATATTAGTGATTTTTTCACTGTCAAATTTATTTAATATTACCCTGGACTGGTACCTGAAGCGGAGGGCTGATCACCTTTCCTTCATGTGTAAACGATCAAGATAACACTGCATTTATATGGCTCAGTGCCCTATGCACCATTGGGTGCGGATAAGGGTTTTTTTATTATTATTAAATATTCCCTCCATAGGAGTCTATCTCGGAACATTATTTTCATCATTGACTTTTGGGCAACAAAAACGCTTTTCAATGATAATTTACTTGTAGGTACTACCCTAAAAATATGTCAGACCATTAGATAATACCCAAAACCCCCAAACAATATTCAAAATAAACAAAATCAGGAAAAACAATTAACTAACGAACAAATTACTAGTAAAACAAATAAGTTGTTAACAATCTACCACATAATCATATTAATACTTCCACGTGTATTCAGTGATGTGTAACACATAATTTACATTCATTAATAAATGCATTATATTTTATGGAAGAGATAATAATAAATAAACGTGAAATATCTTTTGTTTGTTTTATTTAACCCTAATATAACCAAAGGTATTGTATATAAATATGTTATATGTAAATGGCTCCGTATTGTACTTGGATGAACAATTAATTCTCAACAATAGCAAAGGAATGAAAAATATTTTCAATTCATCTCTTCTCCATCCCTTTTTTAACAAAAATAGGATTGCAAAAATGTGTAAACGTTCAGTTTACATTCCTATGACATTCGTACATTAATTCCTTTGACCGCCCATAGGCTGAACAAACTAGTGACTGAAAAAATAATAATAAAGTGTTATCACCATTATCTCTAGCTGAATGCGAAATGCACCAAATTATGGAAAAATAATTAACTTCATAACCAAAACCAGATTTTGTAAGTTTGGTTTTGTTTTCGTAAATTCTTTACTTAACCTTTTCACATATTATATTTATAACAAAATTCTTTCAATAAGTAAAAAAAAACAATAAGATGTTAACTAGTTTTGGAAAATTAAATAAGTGAGCGGATAATGGAGTTCAAGTATCTAGGAGTTGACATCAGTAGTACTGACAACCTCTATGCAACCTCTCTAAGACAGGTCAATTAAGCGGCTGTAAGATTGGGTGCATTAGAGAAAAAATCTGGAAGAATAAACACAATAATATTGAAAAATAAGTAAAAATATAAAAGACATTTGTAAGATCAGTTGACATATCGCTCACTCCTTTCAAGAACGTCATATATCAAAAATCGTCAATTTTCAGTTGAGCATGTATTCGGAATGCCCAGAAAATGTACTGTATCTCAGCAAAAGATGCATATTTTTAACTTAATATTTACCCGCTACAGGGCAGAAAGTGTTGTTTTTGCATTTTGAAGAAAAGGTATTGTTTAATTATTTTTTTAAATATCCTAAGTATTTTTTAAATAGAGAAAAAACCTTCAGATTTTACCGAAAAAGATCTATTGTACAATAAAAAATTCAGTAAGTGGCTTGATATATTTTTAAATACATTGTATTATATTTTTAAACTATAAAAACGTTCTCCTGAAAAATCAAGTTTTTTGATTTATGTCGTTCTTGAAAGTAGTGTGCGATATATAAGATTGAGACCATAACAAACACAGTGAGAACCAAATTTCTTCTCAGAACTTCAGAAATGAGGACATTGAGGTGCATAACCTGAAACACGTTAAAAGACCGAATTTAAAATACGGAAATTCGGAAAATGTGTATTAGAAAATATAGTTAGATGGAAAAGCCAGCGAAGATTCTGTAATGCCCGTGTTAATAGAATGCAGGATTATAGACTGGCTCTAATTGCTCTTCGAGAAAACCCAGACAGAAGAATACCACCTGGAAGACTTGGCATGATAGCTGGCAGTCTACACCATAGGAAATGGATAACGGAACAGACAGATCCTAGGATCTATAAGAAGGAAGGAAAAGAAGTTAGCGAGTGTTTTTGCCTAGAATTTTCACTCATGAATTACATGAAATTATAGTAAATTTAAACGTAAAGAGTAAATTTACTCACAAGTAGGCATAGGCTATGAAACTTATAAAGTTGAAGCCTGAATAGGGACATGATAAGAGGTGTTACATAAGCCGTAGCTAGATTTTAGAGTCACTTAGACGTTAGGTAATTTAAAAAAAAAAAGGAAATGCCCAGATTTCCATATTCTTCTTCATCTTTGATGAGATGTCAAAAAATAATATAAAAAAAGGCATTTATTGAGATTTTTTTAATTACGATGAGTACGTAAAACCCCTTGCCAGCAACGCGAAGGTTAACTCAAGTACGCTGTCTTCTCCGATGTATTAAGTTAAATATCAAGACATGCAATGAGAACCTGGCTGTATGAATTATTATGTAAAGCGATCAGACGTTTTTGTAACCGACGCTTGTGAACTTGTGCCGTAGCAGTAAGGTTTACCGATTCTTTTTTCATCTTCTGTTAATTATTTTTTCTGGTTTTCTTTTAATTAGCCTGGAATAATCACTGCATTTCATATTATTATGCACAAAAATCTATCAAATATGACCATACAAAATTAAATTATTCTGACAGACTGATCACGGGTTTATTTTACATGAAATTAAATTCATTTATTAAATTTATTATTTCATATAATTATCAAGTTAGTAATGTGAAACATAAAATCTTTTTTTTATTATTTAAAATATAATTATAACCAACTATTTTTTTAAAGAATTTAATACAATTTTAATACATTTCTACTTCATACAATCTTATAAATTTAGTTGCGCTGAGCCTTTAAAAAAACAAAGCTCTTGTGCTAGGAGAGGGACTTTTAAAGTAAAGGAAGTACACATTTTTAAAAAAAATAAAGTTATTTATCTAATCTAAGTTAACATCAATTGATAAAACTCTGTCAGCTTTATCATGAGTAGTTTTATGTACATCATATATAAGATTGATTTCATCGTTATTTATATCTAAAGCTCATTTCGACCCTTGTATCCTCATCTTGCGATTTAAGCAAGTAAAAATGTGACAATAAATAACAAATAATATATATAAAAAAAACTCATTTCTTAGAATTTCACGATAGTTTAAATCATTCAAATATTTGTTTTACTTTTGCAGTTATTCAAAAGAATTTTTCAAACCTTTTTTATTTAATTTTTTCTTTTAATTTATTTTTTTATTTTATTTTATTATATTTATCATTCAATAAATATGATTTATCATACACAATGCACCATTGATACTAAATAAGTAATCACTTATAATATAATTAACAATCATATTTCGTTTAAAGCTTGAAAATAACTGGTTCGAAGCAAACAGCTTGCCCTTCAAGACTAATCAATGCTAATAATTGTTATTAATAAAAAAATAAGTTATAATACTTTAAGTTTCTGCTTAGCAAAGTTATTAATAGTATTTTATAAACTTTAAAAATCATAGGGTAAGTGCTTTAAATAATTATTTTACTTTTATTTTCATATCGTAAATAGTATTACTTTTTTGTATCATATGACGAACTCATTTCTTTCATTACTTATAAAACTACCGGTTTGAAGAAAAAATATTTCTTCACACAAACTATTTAAAACTTTCGTTTGTATTGAGAAAGTAGCTATTTGCTTCGAAATCGGTTGACATTATAATAACGTTATAATTGCAATTGTTTTAGCAAAGATATTGTGTAAGTCATATTTTGAAAATCTCAATGTTAGCGATTAAAATATTGATAATACTTTTTTTAAATGTTGTTTATAATATTTTAATTATTGTTTCGGCAGTTACTTTGTGTTAAAACATGATGAAATAGTTATAAAGTTCGTAAAATTTTATGCATTTTTGGACACCAAATTATAATTATCTATAGGTACTGTCATTGACAAATACATTTTATTCATAACGCACAATATAACCGGTTTTGAAGAAAGCGATTTCTTAATCAAAACAAAATACTTTCGGCTGTCTTAAGAAAGACAATTCAAAATTGGTTGACATTATAATTTAGTTTAAATAGTAATTGTTAAGCAAAGTTATTTTAAAAGTAACATATTTGAAATAACAAGGTAAGTGGTTAAATATTGAAAATACTCTTCATTTGGTATCGTAAATAATAATAAATATCTCAAAATTGTTTGCATTTTAGAACACTTAATCAATAATTATCTTTATTGTAATTGACAAACACATTTTTCATAACTTTCAATATGACGGGATTTGAATACTAATTAATACTGACAATTGTCTTGAGAAAAGCTGTTTGAATCGGTTGACATTGCAATTGAGTTATATTAGTTACATTAATTGCTAAGCAAATTAAGTCTTCATCAATATTTATTACACTTTTCTTTAAATATGTTTGTTTACTCGTTTTCTTGATTATCTTAATTAGATTTTTATATTTAAAATCTTCGATTACGCAATTTTATTTAATTCTTTTACGAAAAGTTAAACATAATATGCGTTAAAAAATTATCAAAATTTATTTAAATTTGATATTATTATTTGGTTGTGTGTTGATTTTTAAACAGTTTTTCGTTTTTATTGAGTAATAGTTTTTGTTAAGTATCACGATTATTATTAATTAACAGTACTGTTAACGTGATAATCTGACAGGATGAATTAAAAAATATCCTAGCTTAACATTTCTTTTTTTTTATCAATCGTGCGTTATGTGAAAACAAGTATGAATGATATATTCTTTCTCTTAGCTTATAATTGTTTTGTTAAAAAAACGATTTATATATATATATATATATATATATATATATATATATATATATATATATATATATATATATATATATATATATATATATATATAAATAAATATATATATACATATATATATAATATTTATTTACATGAAGTTTGTTTTTTCAGATATTCTTATAAAATCGCAACTATGTCATGGATAACTCGTGTGTTTATATCATCGGTTTTGATAAATTTCGCAATCGGTAAGTTTTATTCGTACGTATTTATTCCAATATTCATATTTTTTTATTTGTAAATATTATCATGAGTATTTGTTCTTTTAGAGTTTCTTTTGTTAGCTATGCTATTTTATTGATTTCAGATTACAAGGTGTTTTTATTTTTCATCATTCTAACATGTCACTCGATGTGTTATTTATAATTTGGAATATTTTTGCACTGTTTTATTAACATAATCTAAAATAAGTTTTATTCAATTTATTTTTAATACACCTTTTAATTCATTTTATTGAATCAACCAAAGTGATGTGTTGAAATATTTATTTTTAGTGCCTGAAAAATGTTTTTTTTTTATTCACTTCCCGAAAACATCTTAAGACAGGAACGAGTAGTTCTTCCTTCAAGGAAAAACTACTCGAGAAAACATTTGTAAAACTTCCTTTTCATGCAATGAAACGGTTAACTTACACGTTGCTTAACCCTGTTTCACAAAAGTCTTTGAAGTACGTCTTTTAAAATATTCTCATGTTTTTCTCAGTTTAAACAAATACGTTTAATTTTCCTATCTTAAACTCTTTCCGTGAATATATCTATAATCTTTTAAATTTAAAAAAATAAATAATAAATAAATAAATAAATGAATAATAAAAAAATAAAGAATATTTTACAAATATTGAAATATTGCATTTCGCTCACTCCTTTCAATCTTGGTGTTTAAAAATATAATGAAATGTATTGAAAATAAATATCAAGCCACTTATTGAACTTTTTATTGTGCAACAGATCGTTTAAGGTAAAACCTAACTGTTTTTTCCTCATTTGAAAAATATTCAGTATATTTAAAAAAAAATATTTAAACAATACCTTTTCTTCAAATTGCAAAAACAACACTTTCTGCCCTGTTGAGGGTAAATATAAAATTGTGTTAAAATATGCTGCTTTTGCTAGGATATATTACATTTTTGGGCATTTTGGAAACATCCAACTGAAAATTGAGGATTTTTTAAATATGACGTTGTTGAAAGGAGTGAGCGATATTTGACAATATAAATCAGATTATGGAGATTTGTCTATTGCCGTGGACTGAGTCAGCCACTAATTTCGAGTACAGTTAATTCCTGATTTTCATAATGAGCTACTTAGGTGTGCGAAAATAATATGAATTGAAATATTTGTGTTTGAAGAAGAACAAATCAAGGCAAAACTAAAATTAAATCATAAAGATGATAGTAAAATAAATAAAAAAATTGACAGTCTAAATACACCGTATTACAAAGTTTTCGTTTTTTGTTTGTTTTACAAATTCTACCAGTAATTTTAGAATGTCATGTCTAAGAAAGTATTAAATTATATAAGGATTTCCAGTTGTAAATTTACGACTTATTTTGAAGATCTGATGTTAAATATAAAATACGTTATTGATGAGGACCAAACAAAATTTGTTGTTAAGTTGATATTAATTTATCTCCGAGCCTTTAACGAGCCTCTAGCCACTAAGCGAAATCACTCAGGACATTGTTTCATAACCAGTGATCATAGGCGAAAAAAAGTTTTTTTTTTTAATTCGCAGAAAAATTGACAATTAAAAAAAAAATAATTTAATCAAACCACCTCGTTTTTGGTCACTCTTTGGGTACTATTTTTCTACCGGTATCGACAAGTACCTTGTCTTCTTCAGAGATAGATAGGTACTAAAGCAAAGTTGACAGAGAGAAATATTCTTAATTGTTTTAGTAGGCGGGATAAATTACATGTATATTACAAATTATTTATTATTGATTGCCATAATTTCAACATGTGTATTTTTTTTTTACTAAATTCAATGATCAATTTTAATGGTTCTACATATATGTATATCATCATCATCTTCTAAAGGCAGCGCCTTGTTGTGTCAGCCACTTGTCTCTGTCAGTCGCCATCCTCTTGAGCTGCGAATAGGAGGAGACGTCCATGAGCCGCTTCAAATCCTGGAAGTATGAAGTTCTTGGGCGGCCTCTTGTTCGTTTTCCCAAGATTCTTCCTTCGAAGATGTTGCTAAGAAAGGTGCTATGTCTAATTGAGTGCCCTATTAGCTTGGCCTTCCTCTTCAAAATATGATTTATAAGCTCTCTTCTTTCTTTTACGTCCTGCAACACCTTTTCGTTGGACTTCCTTACGACCCATGATGTTTTGGTCATCTTCCTCCAAACCCACATCTCAAATGCTTCAAGCCGGTCTTTTTCGTACTTTTGGATGGTCCAGGTTTCACACCCATACAACAAAACACTCCAAACAAAAGCCTTTATGAATCCTTTTCTTACTTCAATTTTTAAATGTTTGTTTGATAGGAGGCTGTACTTTTTCATAAAAGTTTGCTTGGCTAGCGTTATCCTCTTTTTTATGTCTAGGGTACATTTATTGTTATATGTTAGCGTGCTACCCAGATAACAGAATTGATCCAACTGTTGAATTACTCTATTTCCGAGAAGTATTGTTGGATGGAGGTCAGATTGCTCTTTTTCAACGATCATTGATTTTGTTTTGGCGGCATTAATTTTCAAATGGAACTTATCCAGAGCATTAGAGAGAGTGTTTAACATGTGGTTCATGTCACTCTCGTCCTCTGCTATCAGGGCGATGTCATCAGCGAATCTTATACAATGTATTTGTTGACCTTTTTTTTTTTTTCTTTTTTTTTATTATTTTTTTTTTATATATATTTTTTTTATATATGTATATATATTTTATATATGTACATATATATATATATATATATATATATATGTATATATATATATATATATATATATATATATATATATATATATATATACATATATACATATATATATATATATACATATATATATATATATATATATATACATATATATATATATATATATATATATATATATATATATATATATATATATATATATATATATATATATATATATATATATATATATATATATATATATATATATATATATATATATATATATATATATATATATATATATATATATATATATATATATATATATATTGTATATATATATATATATATATTGTATATATATATTTTAGTTATTCTGCAAAATTCAATATATTCTCCTAAAATCAGACTGACAATGGTCCATAGAAAACAGGTTTACAACCCCTGCACCAAGATAATGAGAAAACTGGGTGAATTATTATTATTCGTACTGTGAAAAGGAAGCCATCCTTCTCCTTAAATTTAAGTCTAACACTCAAATACCGAAACTTAAGTTCGCGTGCTTAAAAACTGACGATTATGCCAAGAATTCACGATTGATCCGTTGCGTTAGCGTTGGAATTATAAAATTATAATTACTCCCCGCTTTGTTCCGGGATCACTTATTCCCGCAATTATGTAAAATAAGTTTTATTGTACATTACGTAGTATTTAATGCATCGATAACTAACTTACTTATGCAAGAGATAACATCGTTATTTGATACACCTACTTCTATATGATAATAAAATAACGTGTTCTCGTTATTAGGTTATATTATGATTTGTTATAATTTATGTATTTGGGGTAATTTGATGACTTGATTGTTATTTTCCTCGCATAACGAAAATGATGTGTTGAGATGGTTTGGGCATGTGAATCAAATGAGTGAAGGAGGAACATATAATAATAGTTATGAGGCAAATGTAGTTGGTAATATAAACCATTACTTGATTGTTTTTTTCCTCGCATAACGAAAATGATGTGTTGAGATGGTTCGGGCATGTGAATCGAATGAGTGAAGGAGGAACATTTAATAAAATTTGTGAGGAAAATATGGTTGGTAGTATAAACCATGGAAGCAGAAGAAGACATAGAGAACCTTGGCAGAGTCAAGTATTACAAATGTCTATTGTTAAAGCTTTAACCACTCGTTAACAATTGGAGGCTCAATAATCAATAATAAAAAATATAATATTATTAAACAATATAAATGCCCTAAAGTGGTCAGGTCAGTAGTTGAAATAATTGCAATTCCTAAAATTGACAGTTCGGAATTGCGTGACATACTAAGAATCAGTTTTTTACTGTTTTTTTTCTTTTGTAAAATAAACTTTATTATTATGGGTTCCCTGTAAATTTTACAACGCATACTAGATGAATAAAATTTGTATGAAAAATGTTTATATTCAAAATCTTCACTAAATTTAAAACTCTACTATTTTTTGCGACTGTTTGCCGAGAAAATTTTAATTTTTTAATTAATTATGTAATTCCTTAAAAGCGGAACGATTGTCATTAAAATTAAACCATGATGTTAAAATACTTAAACATAGACTCATTACCTGTATTTTACAAAACTGAACATTATTACATATAAACCCAGGTAATATTTGATGTTATTGATTTTTTTTCTTAAAATATTGTTTTTGTTTTGAAAAAATAAAAAAAAATAAAAAAAAATCTATGGTTGAAAAAAAATGATTGAAAAGTAAGGGCGATTTTTTTTAACATTGAAAGTATTTTTTCATTACATAATTTAAAATATCAAAAAAAGAAAACAATTTGCAAATTATAAAAAAATGGACGTTAACTGACGACGTCCGGCTCTCAGCGCTGCCAGACGGCAACTGAATTATACTATTGCGAGTAAGGCCTTAAGGTACACATATGTCTTAACCTGTTGTTTAAAAAAAATTGTAATATTCTTTAATTATGTTTACGAATATCGCTGAGATAAAAATGAACAAATTGTTGATAGTCACGGAGCATGCATTGACGATGGTTGCATAAATTCTTTGATACATCTTTTATAACTTCTAGATATTTATACCAAGTACCGCATTGCCAATAGTGTAATCGGAAATGACGCTGAGCATCAATAAACTTGTAAGGCCATTACTATGTCTTAGCGCAACAGTTAAATTATGCGGAATTCATATTTTTCAAGGCTGAAATCATCACTACAAAAACGCAATTGCGAATTGTACGCACACAGCCAATGTAAAAGGATTTTTTATTGATATTTCAGAATATATGAAGAAAAACGCTTACGACAGGTCAAAGGCTGGTTTTAAGTGATAAAATATAAAGTATACACGTGACGTTCACTATTTTACTCGTGCTTTAACCACACTACTGAAAATGTAACACAAGTGGATCGAAATCAAGATTTTTTTATTTAAAAAAAGAGCATTAATTGTCTTTTTATTTTTTACAAAAAACTTCGATTTCATACTTTTTCTGTGAGCCTGAGCGGTTCATTATTAGAAAAAGGTATTAAATTGTGGTAGAGTGGGTTCGAACCGAGAAACTCTGACTCAAGAGTCCACGACACTAATCACGGGACCACAACCCGACATTTGTGAACAGTGAAATTAGATACACATCAAATATTTCCAATGTTTTATGATAAAGATTTATTTTTTAGAAGTACCCAAGTAAATAAATTTATTTTTATAAACAGAAAAGAGTCTTTACTATTCTTGTTGAAAAACGTAAAAATATTAATAGAATATTAAACTTTTTATACTTAAAATGAAAAAATACATACAAATCATGACATAACACTCTCCTTATTATGAATGATTCATCGTTTCATTTATGTAATACGACTTAAAAATTCTACTTCACACAATACCGGTTTCGGAATGACCATTCCTTCCTCAGGTCAACTTTAGTGTAAAGTAATTCTGTATTTACCTATCACCATGTAAGCAAAATTTGGAATGAATGAAAAACAACAGCCTGATAGAAATATTTAAAAGGAAGTAAAAAAAATAATTAACTGAAATTTTATTCAAAATCTTTCATACCTTCTCCTTATCCAATACTAAACAATCAGTGATAAAATTTTCGTCTTGTGAAAAATGATCAAGATAATAATGCATCAATCTATTGCATTATTATTTCCATATTATGTGTTAGGATAGCCACAAAAATGTGAATTTTGAATATTTTTTTACAGCAAATTATTTATTTTAAAAGCATTCGTTCATTAAATTAAGGAAGTTTTCTTATATTTAAATTCGTGAAGAACATGATCTTAAAAATAAGCATGAATATATTTTTTACTGAAATTAAGACTGTTAGGATTAACGACATCCTTATTTATATTCACCTGGTAATTCCTGGTACTCGAAAAGCTCTTTCGAGCATGCGACTGAACTTTTAAATATATTTTTTCAGGATGTGTTTTCGACCAAGTAGAGACGGAAAACTGTGAAATGCGAAGGGAGAGAAAAATATCAATTCTAAGGAACTCACTAAGGGTAGATTATAATGGAAGCACTGACAAAGGCGAGCTATGGAGTGTCGATGTAAGCTATAAATTATCTTATTTGTTTTATTAAATATTTTTTTTCATTAAATATTTTAAATAAACACTTTTATGAGACCACTTATTGAATTTACTAATGCAAACATGACTAATTTCGAGAAGTTAAACAGGTGAAAATACAAGATGTTTGTATTTTTACCTGTTGATGAGAACATCTGTAGAACGAGTCGTATTTACATTGATAAACTCAAAGAGTGATATTTTGCATACACTGTTTTTTTATTCAAATATTAATCTTATCATCTTTATACACACAGTATTTAAAAAAATTGTAAATCATATAAGCTACGTTTTGATAAAAAAATAATACAATAAACTTTATTTAGTTCATTGATCCTCTTGAGTGACAAGAAATACGATAGATGGAAGGATATATTTTACCGTTCAGGCGTTTATTCAAATATTATCAAATATTCTTCATTATATCAGATCTCATTAAAATAATGGACAACTGTCTTATTTTTTAATACTCACTTGATATTAGTCTGTAATTTCAGATCTCATCAAAATAATATACAATTGACTTTATTTTTATAATCAAAAATTGGTTTTATCACGCCTGCAAGTTAATAAATCTTGACAATCAGAGAAATCATGCTATAATTTTAAAAGTTGTACAATAATAAAAAATCAAATTATGGTTATTATTACGTATTTTATTTATTGTTTCGGCATTGACTTTGTGGTAAGACATGTTACAATGATTAAAGAAAACACTTCGTTTTTTATGGAAGTTTAACTTCTGAAACATGTAGTCTATAATAAAACTCAAGTGGTAAAAAACGAAGTGTTTTCTTTAATCATTGCTTATTATTACGCATGGGCAGTGAAACGGGTTATGGTTGGAAAACTAGTGAATTAAATTATTGTCATTTTTTATAATTAATATATGGATAAAACAAATTATTTTATTTTAATTTTTATTGATGTGCATTTTAGGTGTTTCGCAAAGCTAAAAAGAAAATGAACTTATATATTTTACCAGATTTCTGAAACGCTTTAACTACGTAGTGAAGTTGACATTAATTTTTCTTGTTTCCAACTAAAAAATAATACGCTTTTAAAACATTTTTTTGTAAAATGTATGCATGTTTTTTTATATTTATAAATTTATTAAAAAAACCTAATTATCTTTAGCGTAAACAAAAGGCCGTAAGCAGAAGTTTCACTTTTAATTCAAAATTCATTTATATTATTTTTTAATTTACAAGTCAAATACGAAATGTGAATTTAATACATGTTTGCTGATTATGACTAAATGACAAAGACAAATCAAATCATCTTTCACATAGAAATTAATATTTTTCAAATTTTATGCGTTGCAATACCGTTCATCTGGTTAAGATAAAACTTTGTCAAATTATTGCTCGCACTAGCGCGAAGGTTATGCGTATAGTAGAACTAACTCAAATTAGTTCTAATATACTTCTATACACAAACCAATGTTTGTTTGACTGTTCATATTTTATTCACTGTTATACCCCTCATTTTCAATATTGGCAATTAAATTTCTGTAGGTGACACATGTCGCTCACTCCTTTCAAGAACGTCATAAATCAAAATACTTGATTTTTCAGGAGAACGTTTTTAAAGTTTGAAAATATAATACAATGTATTAAAAATAAACATCAAGCCACTTACTGAAATTTTTACTGTGAAACATATCTTTTTACGTAAAACCCGAAGGTTTTTTCTCCATTTGAAAAATATTTAGTTTTTTTAAAAAAATAATTAAACAATACCTTTTCTTCAAAATGCAAAAACAATACTTTCTGCCCAGTAGCGGGTAAATATTAAGTTAGAAATATGCCTCTTTTTCTGGGATATAGTGCATTTTTTTGGGAATTCCGAAAATATGCACAACTGAAAACTTTCGTTTTTTGATTTATGACGTTCTTTAAAGGAGTGAGCGATGTGTTGTACCATGGACAATTAAACCTTAAATTGCACATGTCATTCGCAGTTAATCGTAAATTATTATCATCGATTCACATCAATATGAGTAGAATTAAATCGAAATTATTATAACTAGTAATTTTTTAAAATAAACAAACAATTATTTTTTTTATCTAATAATACTCTTTACCGGTGCCTAAAGCACAGGACTGATCACCTTGCATTCATATAATACGGAAATCATGCTTCTTGACAGCTGTAGTCACATTCAATCTTTTTGATTGCAGTATTGTTTAATGGATTTTCAATATATGATATTTATTCTACAAGCATTATGAAATTAATCGAATTAGAGATTCGTGAACTGTGAATTTTTTTTTCTTAACATATAACCATACTGAGCCACAGTAACGCATTGTCGGATACAGCCAGTAAATAAATAATTTTAAAAATATGATTAGTCAGAAATCGATTGTTAATATACATATACATAGTTGTAAAATGTATTACTATCTAGTAGTTGGAATAAAATAATAGTTTTATTAATATATATTTTTAATGGAGCCCATTTTTACTTTCGGAATGGATACCTTGAAATAAATAAAAATATTTTTAAGACAAACTTAAAGGCAAAAAAAGTTTGGCAATAATTTAAAATTCACTTTGCGTGACAAACTTTCACTCCGTGTATTTCAATAAGACCTCTAGTTTTCTTTTTTACAAAAAAAAGTGTTTTAGTGGATTACACGGTAATTTAAAAAAATATGTTCAATATTATAATTCAAATGATGTGAACGAAGAAAAAACTTTTCTCAACATTTTTTTTGCTCACAGTGTAGCATAGTTAGTAATCTTGTAATATTATCACATTACTGAGTTCTCAGACGATAAATTTCATTGTATTATTTGTTAACAACACATTATTTTGAGTGTGACCAAATAATCAAGTTATTTTTCATATAAAAAACTTGACATAGATGAAAAAGAATATGGAATAGGCATTTTCTGGGCTTACTACCGTCATAGGCTGCTTCAAGTGATCACTCAAACAAGTCTATGACGGTCGTAAGCCCCGTTAATGCCCAGACATTCATATTCTTCTTCATCTATATTGAAAAGAGATGTCAAAAAAATAGTAGTAATTGTTGATAATATATATATAAATATATATATATATATATATATATATATATATATATATATATTTATATATATATATATATATATATATATATATATATATATATATATATATATATATATATATATATATATATATATATATATATATATATAAATATACATATATATATATATATATATATATATATATATATATATATATATATATATATATATAAATATATATATATATATATATTTATATATATATATATATATATATATATATATATATATATATATAAATATATATATATATATATATATATATATATATATATATATATATATATATATATATATATATATATATATATATATATATATATATATATATATATATATATATATATATATATATATATATATATATATATATATATATATATATATATATATATATATATATATATATATATATATATATATATATATATATATATATATATATATATATATATATATATATATATGTATATATATATATATATCTCTTTACAGTAAACAAAAACTTTTATTTTAAAATTATTTTCTTCTCTTTTCATTCTTCATAATAAGAATGAAAAAAGAAGAATAATTTATTAATAATAATAGATAATATAAGGAACGAGGGATAACTAAAAGAGAGATTAAGAAGATTTATAAAGGTGGAGAGATAGGATAACGAGAGAATAACTATGGCCGAAAAAGACTCGGAACCATCAGATCAATTAGAACCTAAAATCTGGTGGTGTGTAAAATCGTAACGAGAGCATGTATGACTAGATGTATGAATGTGAACGAAGCGAGGAGTGTATATCAAGACAGAAGAGTGAGCCGTTCCATCCCCTCTGCCTACCTCTGCGGCGAAACTTCGTGATGGTAGTAGTAGCAGTATATTATAATGTGCAATTTACATTTTTCAGATTGATGCAATTGCTGGACCTTTCAATGTGACTAATTACGATGATAAGATCGGTAAGTAATATTAACATATCAATTTAACCTTAAAGAAATATTTTTAGAAAGTAATAGAATTTTTCTTTTTTAACAATTGAATGAAAGTACCTTTAAGACGCCAGTCAACATTTAGCCACGTCAAGTAGCATGGGCACCTGCATTTCTGTTATTATTAATATTTCTTATAGAACACATCTAAGTGCATATGTGCAGCTGTGGACAACCGACTCTACTTTTATTTCTGGAGTAATAATCCGAAAAGTCTTTATTTTAGAGACTTTTCTGCAAGAAAGGTAGAGAAAATGGAAATAATGATACGATAAAATGTAAATGAGACGCATCATGCCAACTAAAAAAAATATTTAAAATTAATTTTAAATAAACGTAAATCGTTTATGTAAAATTAAGCTACGCTTTGATGCAATTATTCAACTATTTTAAAAATAAAACTACTTTGTTCTTAAGCACTTTTATTGGTAATTTTCTCCAACCAGTTACGACAATAACGTATATTACCAATATAAAGTGGTTTAAAACAAAATAGGGTTATAATTAAAATGTAATTAGTTACATTTTAATTATAAATGGAAAATCACAAAGTTAGTGCTTCAAATATAAATTTAAAAGTAGGTTTATTTTATAAAGTTTATAAAACGTGCCACAAAGTATCTACGAATAACATAAAAAAATTCCAATTTTGCCAATTTATTTATACTTTGATGCCCTTTAGTGAAATTAAATGATTATGAAAAAAAATATTTATTCTTTTAGACATTTGAAAATTCACCCTTCGGTTGACATATAAATATTTTATGTATTTCAACTTGTGATGAAACATCTAACGTTTATTTTTTTATCTTTTTTGTCTTATGACATAGTTTTTGGCTAGCTTAAGTGATTACTTTACACACTTGTGTAGCATTTACCACCCTGCCCATTATTTTACACCCATATTTTGTTAATTTTTGGAACTTCTTTATATGCAATGTTCCTGGAACCCTTACATATATGGGTAGTAATTCAACAACATGTATGTATCTAAAACGTAAGATGTTGAACAAATGTTGTTTTAAAACAAGTTGAGACACCGATGATTAATTATTATGTATAGAAGAGAATCGATAATTTTATATACTATATGTTTTATTTTTAATTAATCTTTTCAGCTAAAATGACAATTCCCCATCAATATTTATTTTTCATGGATCCCTTTGGCATCATGTACCGCGTACGTTCATTTCTTTTTAGCAATATTATCAGTACGAGTATGCCTCATAGTAAGCCAATCATTTCATTATTCGCAAAACGCACTGCATGCTGCACTAGTAGATAGTTGAGACGATATATGTACATGTAATAAAGAATTTTATTAAAATCAAACACTGGAATATACCACTTTAATGAGTTTTATTTTTATTTACGACTAGTTTCGAAAACGACAGATGTTTTCATCTTCTGGTATAAATTAAAACTGATTTGCTGTTTTAATTTGTACCAGAAGATGAAAACGTCTCTCGTTTTCGAAACTAGTCGTAAATAAAAATAAAACTCATTAAAGTGGTATATTCAAGTGTTTAATTTGAATAAAATAATCATGTCATTCTACAAAGTTAATACCGAATCATTAAATAATGTAATACAGAAATACGTATCATTAAAAGATTTGAGTGTGACCAAATACTTCACAAATCTGGATTATCTCCAATTAGGAGTTATTTTTATATTCCTATGAAGAAGAATATGGCAATCTGGGCATTTACGGGGCCGACGACCGTCATAGGCTAGTTTAAGTGATCTCTTTACACACGTGTAACATTCACCAATTCTACCCATGATTGACAACCACACTACACAAATTCTTGGAACTTCTAAATATATTGTTCGAATTCGAAACATAGTTTATAAATTCACTAAAATTTTCCTAGAGACATCTTTGGTGATATAAGAGAGGTCTTTTACTAAGCAGAAATTAAAATGACATTTTCTGGCGTTTCTTGTGTAAGAGAGGTCTTTTACTAAACAGAAATTAAAATGACATTTTCTGGCGTTTCTTGTGTATTTGAATATAATCCGGGATTCGGACCTCATATACAAATGAAAGAGTTTCTATACATATGTTTATTTTCACTTTTTTATTTATTCAACGTTACCCTGGTACCTAAAGCGGAAGGCTGATCACCTTTCCTTCATGTATTAACGATCAAGATAGCACTGCATTTATATGATGCAGTGCCCTCTCTATCATCGGATGCGGATAAGGATTTTTTTAAATATATAAAAATATTTTACCAAATACAGTGCTGGCAAATTTAGTCGCCGGTCGCCTGTGAACACCTAAATAAATTTAGAATTATAAATATATGTTTTATGTAATGTCTTTCGCTTATCCCCAATGACGAAGGTCCAAAGATCTTAATTTACATACAATACGTAAAAGGCCGGAAGAAAAGTATTTTCATAAAACTTTTAGAAGAAGAGTATTGTTATAACAATTTTTTTCAATAAAATAATTCATGACGTCAATTTGAAGACGTATAATCTTTTTTTATGGCATGTTAGCCTATATTTTAGCAATAGAAAATTATACTATAGTAGATGAAAAACGCTATTATTACTCGTTTTGATCATCAAATAAATACATCACTGAAAATATGTAAAAATATATTTTTTTAAATAATCTGTACATAAATAATACGGATATTTGCATGCGTATGACGAATGAAATTATAATTATTTTCAACATTTTGAGTGTGTCCAAATACTTGTTCACAAAATCTGGATTATCTCCAATTACAGGAGTTATTTTCATATTATTTTTTTGACATCTCATCAAAAATGAAGAAGAATATGGAAGTCTGGGCATTTACGGGGCTTACGACCGTCATAGGCTGGTTTAAGTGATCACTTTACACACGTGTAACATTCACCAATTCTACCCATTATTGACAACCACACTACTCAAATTCTATTATTATTATTATTATTATTATTATATAAGAGTTTCTGCTTAATAAAAAAGCTTCTTTACATCTCACCAATAGATGCCTCTAGTGAAGTTCTAGTGATTCAAGAACAAAGTTTCTAAATTGGTTCATATATATAGAACTTCCAAGAATTTGAGTAGTGTGGTTGTCAATAATGGGTAGAATTGGTGAATGTTACACGTGTGTAAAGTGATCACTTAAACCAGCCTATGACGGTCGTAAGCCCCGTAAATGCCCAGACTTCCATATTCTTCTTCATCTTTGATGAGATGTCAAAAAAAAATAGTAAAAATATAATTATTTTAATGTTAATTTTTAGCAAAAAATTGCTTGGTAACATTTGTAGCGTCAAAGGTATCTAGCTCCTGTTCGTTGGGGTTGTATAGCCATTGAACGGAATTATCACAGATCTAAAAGTACCCTTTATCAGAGAGGTACCTATGTCATTATAAAAATATTAAATATCATTTAATTTTATTCTTAAATTTTAATCTTAACCCAGTAAATAAATAAAGATTATGTTTGCATCTAAATCCAAAGAGATAAGTCCAATAATGCATTTACGAACTTAAATCTAGGAGTGATTTGTCATGTGAAAATACCGTTGGTAAAACGCCTTTGGTACAGGATATTAAGAAAGGTGTGCTGAGATGGTTTGGACATGTGGAACGAATGAGTGAGGAAAGAACGGTAAAACAAATTTATAAGGCGAATGTTAGTGGGAAAAGAAGCAGAGGAAGACCGAGAAACACATGGCACGATCAGATATGCCAAATACTTGAAAGTGGTCAGGTTAGGAGTCGTAACAATCGGCGGGTATGTATGAGGAGATGTTCTCTCTGCCTACCCCTGCGGGGAAGTGGCGTGATGGTTAGTTAGTTAGTTACTTACAGGATATTAAAAAAAAGGAACGGAGGAGAAATAATTAAGTCACAAAAATAATTACGTTGAGGAAAAGAAAGACGGAATACCTGTTCTTGTACAAGTTAAATAAATTCCTGCGCATTTAATAAAGTATATGAGTCCCTTGTGGTGAAATACATATTTGTTATAATGATATTTTCGTTTCAAGAGCTTTTATTCAATGAAATACACGCTTATTGAAACAGGGTAAATGAACTCAGGGTTATCGGGTTTCTAAGTATTACATTAATATGCAAACTCACGTACCGGAAATGTCTCCGTTTTCAAAAATCCATCAAGAAGATATTCAATAATTTTGCAAAATACTATTTTGGACACAAAGTAGCTGTTTTATTAGGATAGACAAATATCAGTGTAATGTAAATCATAAGAATTTTAAAATATGATTCGTTAGAATAAATGATCTTACCATTAAAAAAAAGAAAAAAATAAGCTTCATTAATTGATTCGGCAGTCACTTTGTGGTAAAAGCTATCAATTTTTAATTCATGTTTTACTTAATAAACCCCTTTGTTTATTATAAAGTGGTATTAAATAAGTATTTGACAAGCATTAATGGTATTAACTTAGTGGTATTTACCAAGTAAAACTTAAATTAAAAACAAACAATTAGCTTTTATGGTACACACTTTTCGGAACTTTTCGCTTCTAAGAGTGCCATATACATAGACAGCCGCATCTATACCCGTTGGTGCGACCAACTATACGAATTCATATAGAATATTGAGGTTGGGTATTATAGTTGCGTAACTAACTAGTAAAAAGATTTAAAATCTTCAAGTACTCGACTGTAACCTGTAATACCCACTTAACCCAAATCAAGGGATTGATTATACCGAGAATTCATAGTAATCAATACACTGTTCCCTTCTCAATATTATTCATATTTAAAGCATTTAGTTTGTGGTTAGTCATTTTTACTAATTTATTTATTTTGTCCGCCTTCTTAGTGTAATGGTCAGCATGCTCGGCTACCGTTCTGGAGGTCCCGGGTTCGATTCCCAGGGGGGTTTAATAAATATAAGTGATTTTTTCACTCCAATATCTATTCAATATTACACTGGACTGGAAACCTGAAGTGGAGGACTGATCACCTTTCCTTCATGTGTAATCGATCTAGATAACACTGCGTTTATATGAAGCAGTGCCCTATGCACTATTGGGGTGCGGTAAGGGTTTTATTATTATATTTATTTACAAAAATGTAAATAATATCAGTATTTAACCACTCACCGAGTTTTTTATGTCTACCGGTTTCGAGACGTACCCGTCTCTTCGTCAGGATGATCACTAGCACAGCATGCAAACAATACTACCCTTCACCACCATAGCACCATTTACACACTCAAAACTACACAAAATGTCTAACACGTGCGATTTTTGGTCGATCCGAAGACCAACATGCACTAAGGATTTCAGCACAGACATGCGTTACGAGCCGAGGTTGTTCAATGTTCCCTCTATTTTTCATTTGGTAAGAGGGAAAATTGGGAAAGAAGGCAAAATAAAGAAACGCGTTTGCAATCTGGAGCTAATTTTTTTTAGTTTTTTTTAAATTTTATTTAACTTAACGCAAATGCTACACTGTTAATATGGTAATGGAAAACTGAAAAAACGTAAAGTACGTAATTTGTTAACAGCTCTTGAGCTGATTTTTCACGAGAACAGCGCTCTATAAATTGCTCATATTATTCTTATTATTTTATTTTCTTTATTTTTTTCAAATTATTATTATTATAATTTATTTTCTACTCTTTCTTCATCAGTTTCACAATTGTAAAGCCTCCTTCTTACTCACTAACTGAATTATTATTTTCTTCTTTGTTTACATATTAGAAAAAAAGATGAAGAAGAATATGGAAGTCTGGGCATTTACGGGGCTTACGACCGTCATAGGCTGGTTTAAGTAAAAAAATAATATGAAAATAACTCCTGTAATTGGAGATAATCCAGATTTTGTGAACAAGTATTTGGACACACTCAAAATGTTAGAAAAGGTTACCATAGTAATTTTTTTTTTTTAAAATAACAAAAACTACTTTAAACAATAAAGCTAAAGTGCATAGGGCACTGCAACAAATCAATGCAATGTTTAGTCGATCGTTAGTTTTAAGGAGGCGATGTGATCAGCCTTGAGGTTCAGGTACCAACCAGTCCAAGGTATCATTAAATGAATATAAGTGAAAAAATATTATTTTTTATTTATTTTGACCCTCCGGGAAATCTAATCCGAATCCTCTGGCATGGTGGCCTATGGCATTTTTTAGTTTGAGGAAAAGTCGTTAATAATTTAACATTTTTTAAATTCTTTGCAGTCATTTTATTTTTACAAATAAAGCCGAGTCATTTTTCAGGATTTTTTTGCTTTGTTTAGTAAAAGCATGTTGGTGACACTATAATTAATTACCACCCTTCAGACTTTCTTCACCCTTTTCCTCTAATAGCTCTCACATGTCAAAGAAGACACATCCCTTTTAGACCTACTTAGAATTAAGAAAAAAAACAGATCTTGGTTTTTACTTCGTCGAAAAAACGACTGGTTCAAATTACTATGTCAATTATTTTTCTATGTACTCGTATGTTGGTTATCTCTAGTCAGTAATTTCTCACAATTAGGAAACCGTAGCGTAAATTGCGAAGAATTTTATTTCGTTGTTTTGGCATTTTTCGTCGCTCTGATTACACAAAATACTTTCATTTATTTATAACGTGTCCCATTTAAATAATGTTTCCAGCATGATGTATTTTATTTATTTTAAAGAAAACAATTGCCAATAAGAAACAAACAAACAAAAAAAATCATAGAACATAAATTATTGGCCAATATAGTTTTCTTTATCTTAATAAGTGCAATACCACAAATTTAATTGATAACAAAGGATATTTAAAAAGAAATTTTTCTAAAAACAGTCAAGTTTATTAAATTTGTACAGCTCGAATAATTTTCATATATAATTTGTTATTAAGGATTTAGCACTCATTTTTAACTGTTTATATTTATATTTATAACTGTTTCAGAAAAAGTGTTTTAATTCAAGGTTTTTTTTTTAAATACATCTTAACATGGAACAATTATTTCAGACTTTTTTTTTCCTTTTTTGTAGCATTTGTACACTACGGAAAACTACACTCTACTCTCTTTGTCTAAAAAATCTAAGCCTTCTCTCTTATTTATATACATATGATATATTAGCAAGTGTATTTATTTTTTATTTTATTTTATTTCATTATAAATAATTGATTTATATTTTTTCAGATGACTTTGATTCAAAATATTGGGATCATGATGGTAATATAATTTTTTTTTTTTTCATAATATTTTAAATGTTAATGTAAACTTAATGTGATATATTTTATCTTTATATTTTTTTCTCACACATCGTATCAAAAGTTAATTAATTATAATGGATTACATTTTAATAACGTAATAAAAATATATTTATTAACTCATGTGTTATTACATCATTATGGTTTATTACGATATATTTTTGTGAATTTTAATAAATAATAAAATTTGTGTAATTTTTCAAATTTATTTTTAGGTCAAGATACTTGGTATTTGAAATATCCTCAATGTGGGGGATGTAAACAATCTCCGATAAATATTAGGAACGGGAAAATCATCGCTGCTGAAATCTCCACTATTACGTTTAAAAATTATGATAATATTCATCCCAGGATGAATATTGTGAATAATGGACATACAGGTTAGAAAAAAGCAATGCATTAGTTTAACCCAATTTTTTTCATGAAATTCTTAGTAAACTAAAGTTATTCACCATGATATTCACAAAATATAACCCACATTTATAATATATTCATAGCAAACCATCACCAAACAGATAATTCAATTAAGCTTCTTATATATACACATATATATATATATATATATATATATATATATATATATATATATATATATATATATATATATATATATATATATATATATATATATATATATATATATATATATATATATATATATATATATATATATATATATATATATATATATATATATATATATATATATATATATATATATATATATATATATATATATATATATATATATATATATATATATATTTATATATACAATATATATATATATATTAAACAACTTACTATTCCAAATTGAATTGCTTTAATCGGGGCACAAATTACTGTGGCTTAGTCTGATTACAAAAAAAGAGCATAAACCCGCGCATATATGAAAATATGCGCGTGTGAAAATGCAACAAAAATTGCAGAAAAATGCGACACTGTGAAAAAACTTCAAAGTAAAAGATTATTAACATTTCGAACTTACAAAAATCAAAATTTTTATTCATATACACTAGTTAAGCTGGCCACGCATTACTGTGGCTCATTATGATCAAATTGAGATGAAAACTTATACAAAACCCATATTTCTAATTTGTTTCATTTTACAATGCTTGGGAAACAATTTTTTTTTAATATTTGCAACAATGCAATCGAAAAGAAATTGAAAATAGTACGTTTTTCGCTATTAGCAAAATATAGTTATTTGGTCTGTTGCTTTTACATTCTAAAGATTACGGTGAACATATATGTTTTAAAAGAAATAGTTTAACCCGTCACAGGTAAAAACACCGGTCAAAAGTCCATATACAAAAACAAATAGAACATTTGAACTAATGGACATTTACATATAAAAACCCAAAACGTTAAAACATAAACTCGGGCGTGTTTGGATGCAACGTTGTGACAAATTTTGAAGCAATCTGTGAAAAACTTTAGTAGGTTTAAAATTTTGAGATTTACATTTTCATAAATATAGAATAAAACGTAATATCTGTTTTCTTCCCGGATATCTATAAAACATAGCTCAAAATGGTTTCCCATTAATTTTTCTATTTTGTGGTGATATATCCAAAATAAAAACAAGATTTTTGGATCTGATTCCACTTTAAATATATACAATGATATATAATATGACACGTTTCGTCTTATCAAGATATCAAACTCAATTTAATACTCCCATTAATTTTATACAGGTCCCATTAATTTTTAACTAACTAACTTACTAACACATCACACATCACGCCGCTTCCCAGCAGGGGTAGGCAGAGAGAATAGAACGCAACACCACTATGTCTTTGCAAACATGCTTCGCCTCTGCCACGTTCATGCATCTCCGCATACATTTTTTATTTGGGTTAATTGTTAATAAGGTCAATTGGATCAAAAACTTATTTTCTAGTGGAGGTCTCAGGTCCTTGGGCGAACGAAACCTCACCACAACCCACGATGGAAGGAGGTCCACTGTCTGGGATCTACAAACTTGCCTCTGTGCATTGGCACTGGGGTGACAGAGATGAACCCGGCTCTGAACACACCATAAACTACAGACAATACCCCCTGGAAATGCATTTTGTACATCACAAAACAACTTTTAGGTATTTTTTTTCAATTTTGACATCTTAACGATCTTATAGAACATCTTAAAGATAAAGGAGAATATGGATTTCTGGGTATTTATAGGGCTTATGACCTCATCATAGGCAGGTTAAGTGATCAAGTTTCTTAGTATGTAAAAATAATTGGTTCGGATCTTTCATACATCCAAGTAAGAGCAGATCTGTGCTTTTGCAAGACAATATTTTTTTTAAATTAAAACTTTCTCAATACAACGAAGATGGCTGTTGTGAACTCATATGTACTTTGTCATGACATTTATTATATATATATATATATATATATATATATATATATATATATATATATATATATATATATATATATATATATATATATATATATATATATATATATATATATATATATATATACAAATATATATATATATATATATAAATATATATATATATATATATATATATATATATATATATATATATATATATATATATATATATATATATATATATATATATATATATATATATATACAATATATATATTTATATAAATATTTATATATATATATATATATATATATATATATATATATATATATATATATATATATATATATATATATATATATATATATATATATATATATCCAGGAGTTCCAAATATTTAAGTAGTCAAACTTCAGATTGACAACCGCAGCTGTCAATAATGGGAAGAATGGTGATTGTTACACGCGTGTAAAGTTTATAGTTTTGGTGTTATATTAGAATATCTAAAAAGCTTTTTGACTTAAGTTTTTGAAGCAGGGCTTTGGAAATACATTAAATTTTATATTTTGATTTCCAGCAACCCTACAGAAGCTCTAGCATCAAAGGAACCAGAAGCTGTTGCCGTAATAGGTATTATATTCCAGGTAGGTCATAAAAAAGAATAAAATTCTTCGTCTGAAAATATTATTTGATTTTATTTTAACAAACATTATTTTATTTTATTTAACAGACATGTCACCGGTATTGTTAGTATTGTTCCGATGATCTACTTAAATAATTTAAAAATAAGAAATACTGTTTAATAATAAACACAACGCAAAATTCATTGCGCTTTTTTATTCTTTGTCAACTTATTTAATAGAAAAATAAATAAACTTCCAAGAAGATTCCGCAAAAAGCTCTTCATTAGCCTCTCCCGGAAGCCTGTTTTATTGACCCATCTCTATGTAGTTTGTGTGCGGATTCAAACATACCACTCACGCTACAGTATCAGGGTAACTTCGTGAAGGCTTTGTATGCATTATTGTACTTTACCAGTCATACTGTTTGTTTATTCCTCTTACAACAATATTTACAACTTAGTGTAATTAAATAATTGTATAAAACCACGTTCTCAGTTAATTAATGTAAACACGACTAGTTTCAGAAACTACAGATGTTCTAGTCATTTTGTATTTTTAACAAATTAATTTATTGTATACTAGTGTTGTGTTTTATTTTTATATCTTGTTTACGTCAATATTCAGTTGGCTTGGCCATGTACTCCGCATGCCTCCTGAGAGCCTAAATCAAGCTTGCCTCTTTTACAAGGCGTCAGGATCGCGCCACCCAGGACGACCACAGCTAAAAATTCATCAGCAGTTCTCGTCATAACTTTGGGACGCAAATCTGACTTGGGATGATGCAGAGGAGCTGGCAGCCGATAGAAAAGCTTGAAGACAGTTTGTGGGCTCTATATGCTCTACATAGGGAGTGGTTATGGTTTAAATAAATAATAAAATTACGTCAATATTTTAATTTTGATCATATGTATTTATACACCGGATGCATAAATATTGTTTAGTACCCACATGAGGGTTATTTTTTTAATTTTTTTATTTTAATACGTTTTCCTTTACGTTTCAGGAAGCGTGGTCAAAAGCGCCCTCCGAATCCGTGATCGGGATGCTCAACACTCTGCAGAAGGTACAGAGAGGTGAATTAATAGATCCAGCATTCTTTCCTCTGGACCTAGTAAAAACCTCTTCAACCTACTTCACTTACATAGGATCACTTACTACTCCAAAATGTGATGAAAATATCAGATGGATCGTTATGTCAGAACAACTTCCGATTCCCAGGAAATTTGTAAGTGTTTCTGAAAATGTTATTCACATCAACTTTTTTTATTCTATTTGATACTCTCTGAGAAAGACCTTAAATATTTTTAGCTAGTTTACTAACTAACTAATCATAATGCCTCTTTCTGAAATGTTTGTTTTTGCCGTACAAAAATACTCCATATAAATCCTTTATTTTAAATTTTGTGACCGGCAAATATGAACTTATTAGATACGTCAAAAAATTCACAGTCGAAAATCGCATATTTTAACTGCTCTTAAATTTTTTTTCAGGTCGAAGTTTTCAGGAAATTCACACGAAACGGACAACCGATAGTAAATAACTTTAGAAGAACACAACCTTTGAACAGACGCAAATTATTAAGAAATCAAAAACCATTTAGGCGGGAGAGATACCATTTAGATTGATACTTTTATTTGAAGTTTTTCCTCAAATGCAAAATAATATTCGTCTTACCTTTACACACACACACACACATATAAATATATATAAATATTGAGATTCTGAAAATTTCTTAAAAAATCTTTAAATAAAATTTAGTGAATTCTAAACCAACCGCCTCACTCTCCAGCTATGCGACCAAAAAATATGTACTGAAAATTTAATTAAGTGTCGTTTTAAACATATTTTGACTAGACTGGCTGAAAAAACGACATCACTATGAGACATACATACATCAGAAAAATGCAAAAACTAAATATTTTACAGTTTTAACTTAAGATTTTTATTTTATGTTTTAAAAGCATTGTTAACTTTATGGTGTGGTAATAAAACATTCTCTCTCTTTATCATTCGTCGCTTACATTGTGTTATATTACTTTAAAAATTCTTTCTTCAGGTCAACTATGTATGAAATAAATAAATCAATTAAACAACTGAATCATTATTTAATTTTGTTTTTTTTGTAATTATCCAGAAAATGTTGATAGAAAATACTGTACATATCGTCTCCCTAATTTGTAATTAATGTTATCTCATCTGAGATTATGTATTAAAGAGTGATTAAAGATTATTAGATATTTATAATGGTTTTACGCTTATCCGGAAAGGAATTCCGGAAGAACATTTTACGGATTAAGTGACAATTACTACCCGTAATAAAAAAACTGACATTATTTGAGCTAGTATCGGAAAGTCCACATAAATAAATAAAGTTAAGACATTTATGTTTTCCAAGTATAAATAATAAAAATTTTAAGTAGGTGTCTGAAAGTGAGATGAAAAATCTTTCGTTTTAATATAAGTATTTCAGGGCTTGCACACTTTAATCACTTTAAACAATTATGTAAAGTTTTTAATGTGTAACGTAAATAGGTACTTCATTTTTAAGTTAAGACACGTTAATGTATAACACGGATAAATCATTCGTCATAATTCATTAATTCATTTAAATATTTTATAAATTTTGTCTATTCTTTTGTTCGTTCAAGAAACGTATGATAGTAGTATAAATATTTTTTTAATGTTGAAACATAGCGTCGTTACACTTAATATTTTTTTTTAATAATAGGTGGATTATTGAATAACTCATTACTCTATCCATTGTTTATAAATTTTTTAAAATATTTATTGACCTTTTATTTGCTTTTTTTCGTTCGAAAAACATTTGAAAGTAAAATAAATATGTTATTCAAATAAACGTTGAAACTCACTATAGTAACATTTTTAATTTTTGGTATGTTACATATTTGATACATATAGGTCACGAAATTTGACGGTGTATATATCATGTTCATTATTGAATTCCCGCCGATGCACAAAATCGTATAAAAATATAACAATTAACGAGGAAAATAAAATGTTTGGCTTAAAAGTTATTTTTGGCCAAACAAAATTTTGACAAAGAGGCACATTGAAGTAAAAAATAAACAGCACACCCGGTGAGATAAAAAAATTAAAACACTTAAGAAACGTTAACTGTATTGGCACCAAAAAATGGCCTGTATCAGGGTGCCAGAAATTAAACATTCACCACATATGTAAAGTTAACGATGGCTTTATTCAATATGTCGCATGCCGATCATTATTCTTGCCAAAGCTTTGGCTACCATTACAGATTCCTTCGTAGTGGAATATAGAGAACGGAACTAAAATTTATAGAGTAGGTACTAGCTAAAATACTTGGCGTTGTTCGGTATTTAGGTCTGGTTTATTTTATTTTATTTTATTTTTTATTTTTAGTTTATTTTATTGGAAGGAAGAACAACAGTTACAATATATGATAAATAAGAATACAAAAAATAAAATCATGAGCTTCAATTACAGTTCTTCACAACACATAAGAGAAGTATATATAAAAGAAGAGACATGAGACAAGGATGGGAAATGGGGGAAATAGGGGGGGGGGGTTTAAAAATTTCAAGTTTTCGTCTTCGAGTTTAAAGGCCTTCAAATCCAGACATAACATATCTTTTTGGCTTATAAGACCATTTTATTTTTTTAATGTTTGTTTTCATATATATATATATATATATATATATATATATATATATATATATATATATATATATATATATATATATATATATATATATATATATATATGTATATATATATATATATATATATATATTTATAAATATATATATATATATATATTTATATATATTTATATATATATATATATATATATATATATATATATATATATATATATATATATATATATATATATATATATATATATATATATATATATATATATATATATATATATATATATATATATATATATATATATATATATATATATATATATATATATATATATATATATATATATATATATATATATATATATATATATATATATATATATATATATATATATATATATATATATATATATATATATATATATATATATATATATATATATATATATATATATATATATATATATATATATATATATATATATATATATATATAAATATATATATATATATATATATATATTTATATATATATATATATATAAATATATATATATATATATATATATATATATATATATATATATATATATATATATATATATATATATATATATATATATATATATATATATATATATTTATATATATATATATATATATAAATATATAGGTATGAATGATATCATTGACATTACAGGAAAAAAACTTGTTTCATACATTACTTGAAAATTGTTAGAGAGGGTTCATTTCAGGGTGAGAAGAGGGGTAGTGATTCATAACATTGGTCAGGCAGTATGGATAGAAAACCAATTGTTGAAAAATGATGTGTAAAAGTTGAGAAAAGCTGAGATGAGAGAAGCAATGTCTGTCATCTCATGTGTATCACCACTGTTTATAGATTTTTCTCTCTTATTTGTATTTAATATGGTACTCTGGACTGGTAACTGAAGCACAGAACAGATCTTGATGGTCATCTCAAAAGTCTACGTAGTCACGTGGATTAATAATAATACAAGGTAGTCACGTGGATTAATAATAATACAAGGTTTTATGGACCGTCGACCTATTGGATCACATATTAATGGGTTTGAGCGTAGATAGCTCAAATGTTATGGTAAAACAAAAGTTTAAATATCTAACATTTAAAATATTTCAAACCAAAGAAATGCAAAAGCATTATAAAGCATATAACATTGTTAAAGAATACGAAAATTGTGGATCAATTAGTTGAATAACTATCAAGTTATAGAGAGTGAAACGTAGTTTTAGTGAGATAATTAATCCCTTTTTTTGAGCCGGGTACGTTCAAAATATTAACTGTTATAATAAATGAATTTATTCCGTTTAACAAATTTAATATTTAAATTTAACATTAAACATCTTTCAGTTTTTGATACGTGAATTTGCATATTTGGTCTCGTGATCTATTTATATTATGGGTACAAATATTCGTGGGAGACACGTCTTCTTTATTTCAATGAAATATAATTTTGTAGATCTTTGATATTTTCATAAAATAATAGATCCTTAGTGTGTAAATATCAATTCAATAATTGTTGATATTCAGTTTCAGAGATAAAAAAATTGGTCCATTTTTTCTGAGATAAAAACAGTTGCCCCGTTTTTTCGCCATCATGTTTGGAAAAATAATAAAATACTATTTTTTTCTTGATAAAATTAGAGTTTTTTTTTTCTCAAAATTTCACTTCTTAAATTTCATGTTTTGTATGTCATAAGAAGTATCTAAATAAATGTGTCTTTATATTTGACCCCCTAACAGGAACGATTTAACGCAATTTAAAGATTGAATAGTATAGTTATTATTTAAAACTTCAGAATATATTTAAAAGTAATAAAATACTATTTTTTTCATGATAAAATTAGTGTTTTTTTTCTCAAAATTTCACTTCTTAAATTTCATGTTTTGTTTGTCATAAGAAGTATCTAAATAAATGTGTCTTTATATTTGACCCCCTAACAGGAACGATTTAACGCAATTTAAAGATTGAATAGTATAGTTATTATTTAAAACTTTAGGGATCATAATTATCTTGGTGGTGAATAATAAAGTCGTTGAGATTATGTCATAGTGGATAAAGGTAGCAATAAACAGTTTACGGTAGTATAAAATAGCTTTGGTGGTATGGACTTGTGGAGCTAATGGATAACGAGAGAATGACTAAGAAAATACGAGTATATGTGCGAATGTGAGCGGAAGAACAGAAGGTGGACGGCCGAAAAAGACGTAGCATGATCAGATCAATCAAAACCCGAAATCTGGTGGTGTCAAAAGTCTGCGTAATCGGAGGGCATGTATGGATGTGAAGGAGGTTGTCGATTCATCAGCCTGTGTGTCCAAATTCAGTTCATTGTTGGTTCCAACTGGACTGTATTATGCAGAAACCATCCAACCAAAATAATAAGCTAAGTTTATAGAATAAAAAAAATAAAACATCACTATGTGAAATGGAAGAAGTAAGGTTTATTTCATTTAAACACAATGAAGCATTGTTTACTGTGTGATATGTTCAAATTATCTAAAAAAAATATTAAAGAAAAAATACATAGTACACGACGGATTCTTCAGTTCTTTGGACACGTTGCGCGTGGCAATGAGGATAGCCTGGAACCACATGTTGTGATCGGTAGCTGAAGGGAAAGAGAGGGAGAGGAAGATCCCACAAGATGGACCGATCAAGTTAAGACAGTAGCAGGCACCTCAGTGGTTGGAGCGCTACGTGCAGCGCAGTCAAGGGATAACTGGAGAAGATTCATTACTTCCACAAGGGTCACAATCCTCAGTAATGTGAACTAAGAATGAGTAGAGGAAGAAGATTATTCTGTCAATATGGTAATAAATCGGTATTTCATCGGTTTGATGGTTTCAGTTAAATTAAAAAATGATAGAATGAACACATCCAACCATTTTTTATTATTTTTTTATTGATAAACTTTAATTTTTAATTACAATTACAAATATTAATTCTGAAAAATTATATTACCAACAATTATATTTAGCTTTAAAACATTAATTTTCTTTAAAAAAAAATGTCTTGTCAATAAATTCTTCCGTTCCAAGAAAATAAATATATGGGTACGTACCTACATCCTCCATCAACTACTGTTGTCTCCCATAAATTATTGCTGCACGTGTTAAAACTGTCACTTAGAATTGTATAGCTCTAGATAAGGACCGTAGTCCATTTGATCTTCACATTCGTTTGATAATGCCCTAACAAGGCGAAACAATTGTCACAATATTATTTTCTTATGTGTTTGTGTTAATAAAATACAACTTGGTATACTCAAAAAATCTGTGTTTGATTTAAAATGAATACATTAATAAAATAAAAAATTATAACCCTTATCCGCACCTAATGGTGCATAGGGCACTGCATCAAATTGACGCAGTGTTATCTTGATCATTACTTACATGAAGGCAAGGTGATCATTCTTGCGCTTCAGGAACCAGTCCAGGGTAATGTTAAATAAATATTACAGTGTTGAATCACTAATATTTATTTTCACCTCCCTCCCTGGGAATCAAACCTGGGACCTCCAGCACGGTAGCTTAACACGCTGACCATTACACCATGGAGGCGGACGAAAAAATTTAAATTAAAAAAACATCCAACCATTTTGGATAGTTTTTTCGAAATTGCCTACTTTTTTCTTCTAGTTCAAAGTCAAACACATCCAAACCACATGGATATATCAAACATAACCTTTTTTCGTGGATTTATTGGTTGTAGGTTATAAAAGTTCTCCAAAAAGTACAGTGTTGAACTTTTGGGTTTGGTTGTCTTCGGCAAATCAAAAATTTACTATTGATGAAGCAGCAATAATCAAATGTTAAAATATTGTAAATTATGCGTTAGATGGTTAATGCATAACATTATCCAATTGTTCCTGAGTCTACGCTTCCTGGATGCTGGACTCGCTATCTGGCAAAGGTATTTTTTGATCTGAGGGCTGACTGATCCCACAAAACACATGTACTTTTCCTCTGTTTAAGAGGCAAATCCTTCCCTAGTGGATGCGTATTATATAATAAATGTACATACAGTCAAAATATCACGTTCACTAAGCGTGTTAGGCTGTGCGTGTTGATGAGTCAGTAAATACAGATTTTATTCACGTTAGAGTGCTTACGAAACAATTTTTTCAGGAATTTAATTAAATCACTTTGTTTTTTGACAATATCTTAAGAAATATATATTTTTTAACAGGATTACTTTATGGTGTACCAAATTAATGAAGTTTTATGGATATGACGCACTTTCCTAAAAAAATATTTTTAACTGATAATTAATTCTTGAAGTAAACATATATTTTTTAATTTTTATGTAAATGACGCACTTTTATAAAAAAATTAATAACATTAAATGTAATGAGTGGAGGCTTAATAAAATAATTTAAAAAATTAAAATCATAAAATGTTGAAAATAAAAAATTGTTGTATTTTTTTTTAAATATTGAGTAGTTGTTTTATTTTCTTTCCTTTTAAATGCACAGGGCGGTTCATGAAGAGAATGTTGAAGGTATACAAAACTATTTTAGGTGCCAGAAAAGAATCAAACTTTATTGATTCACAATCTAAAACAAATAAGGGTTTGTGATACCTGATGTATAAAGTAAATAATTTAAATGTAATTATTTGCAACTAATTTTATAAATATATCATTCGTTAGAAACAAGTTGATGATATTAAAAATACTTCTTTTAATGTGAAATTAATTAAAAATGAAAAATTATTGCTTCTATTTCATCGATTGTATCCATTTCAAGAACATTTGGTTAAAAACATTTTGAGTGTATCCAAATACTTGTTCACAAAATCTGGATTATCTCCAATTACAGGAGCCATTTTCATATTATTTTTTGACATCTCATTAAAGATGAAGAAGAATTGGTGAATGTTACATGTGTGTAAAGTGATCACTTAAACCAGCCTATGACGGTCGTCAGCCCCGTAAATGCCCAGACTTCCATATTCTTCTTCATCTTTGATGAGATGTCAAAAAATAACATTTGGTTTGTCAACCCTCCCTTCCCGGTTTTGTGTACCTTGTACACATTGCTTCTAATAACCATCAAAACCTCAATAAATATAATAAATACAAGGGTAAGATGTTAGGTTTTCCCCAATAACATATTTACGCATTGATTTAAAAAAATAATATTAATAATAATCAGAATTCATCGGGTCATCGGAGGTATTTTGAGAATATCGGAAACGAATTCGCGTATATACAGCGCATGAAGAGTGTGCGGGAACCGCGACACTATGTTCGCATCTCACTCTTGCATACTTGCACTGTGCAAGCGTGAGGAGCTCAAAGCTCAATGTCCTCTGGCTAGCGGCAGTAGCTCTTGGGCTTCCGACAAGAGTGGACCTATGCTTGTTCTGTGAGCGTTGCCAAATGATCTGAATTATTGTAATTTTAACTTCATTTATAATTAATTTATTAGCTTTGAATGTCCGTATTTATCCGATTTAAAATCGCTACTTTTTATTGTGTAGTAACTACCCAACACCGGGACGCGAGTCCCGGTGTTGGGTATTTTAGCACCGGAAGGGAAAGGTTAAAAAGATATTAGCTTAATCTAAGCTCAACATATGTTGATCTAAGTTTAAGTTATCTGCGTTTCAAACCAGAATACTTCAAGCGTATATTTAAGCGTTTCACTATAACGTTTTATTTAGGCCAACCTTCCTGAATAACAAGTTGTGCATATCGCTCACTCCTTTCAACAACGTTATACTTGTAATTACTTTTCAGGTGATCGTTTTTAAGGATTAAGAATATAATAAAATGTATTAAAAATAAATATCAAGCTATTTATTAACTTTTTTTACTGTGCAACAGATCCTTTTAAGTCAAACCTGAAAGTTTTTTTTTCCATTTGAAAAATATTTTGTCTATTTAAAAGAGAAAAAACAATACCTTTTCTTCAAAATACAAAAACAACACTTTTTGCCTTGTAGCGGGTAAATACTTAGTTAAAAACATGCCGCTTTTGCTGGTATACAGTACATTTTCTCGGCATCCCAAGAACATGCACAGCTGAAAATTTACGGTTTTTGATATATGACGTTATTGAAAGGAGTGAGTGATACAATAAACTACTGCGCTAAAATAATCACTCCAAAAATTTCTACGTGTTAATCCCCTTTTCTATGATACCAATATTGTTAAAAGGATTTATCGAATATGTACAAATCTCTGGACGCACTTACAGGATTCAACTCCCGGGAGATAGCTTTCAAGATTTTTTTCCTATATATGCGAAGAAATGTAAGAAGATAGGGTTTTTACTTTGAATTGAACGTTTTGCAAAACGATTTAGACGCCATAAAAATCAATCAGGATCTTTTACAAAACAAATTGGACGTTATATTGTACTTGCTAGTCAGAATAAAAAATGTGGAAAGATTTAACTTTTCGAAATTGGTTATACTAGTACTACATATACCGTCAGTGTGAATACCTGCTCAAATATTTTATTATTAAGATTAGCGAGCTCGTTATTCATCAAGCTGGTATGCCTGCGCGCCGAGCTGCCATAGTCCGTGCGCGCGATGTATTCTGAAGTTTTCAGATAAGATTTTTCAATACTACTTTGAATATTTTATTTTAAATTCTAACTTCTTTTATGAAATTCAATAAACCGTCCAATTTGTTTTATCAAACGTGCAATTTGTATTGTTAAACTTAATTCAGTCAAATTTAATTGGTAAGGCGTCCTATTTGGTTTATGAATTGTATTATTTGAAGTTGTCCGCCTCCGTAGTGTAATGGTCAGCACGCTCGGCTACCATTCTGGAGGTCCCGGGTTCGATTCCCAGAGGGGGGTTAAATAAATATAAGGGATTTTTTTCACTGTAATATTTATTCAATATTACCCTGGACTGGTACCTGAAGCGGAGGGCTGATCACTTTTCATTCAGGTGTAAACGATCAAGATAACACTGCGTTCATGTGAAGCAGTGCCCTATGCACCATTGGGGTGCGGATATGGGTTTTATTTTATTTATTATTATTTGAAGTGAAACACAAGTAATTTAAAAAACTGTTAAATTTTGGATTAATCTTCTTCAGTTTAAATAATGTCATTTAAAATTTTATTATATTAATAAATTATATGTAAGATTTCGGGCTGACTTTTTTTTGTGACGATGTTTTTATTATAATGACGTTTTAACATAGTTATAAAAATTAGCATTTTTATTCAAAACAGTCGATAGGTTTTTTTTGTGTAATGTACATCAGATATAAAAGACGTCCCCGTTGAGAATTTTAGTCACAAGGCAAGTTGGTGAAGAACTCTGCCGACTCTACTACTCACTACGAAGGGTGTTCATATCGTCTTCTTACACTTCCTCAGGTACGTTACTTAAATGTTACTTAAAAAAATACAATTGTTTCTTTACTTTAATATCTGGTAATGTGCAAAGCATCAATGGTTCATTTACAAAAATGCTCAATGGTGATACATATATTTAATATTAAAATAAATATAAAATCTTTTTGACTACCAATATATTATTTTGTTTGAGAAAGAAATATTAGCAGTAGGTAATTTGAAAAAAAAATAACAAGTTATGATTTTTGAAGTAATTTTTTTAGGCACAGTAGTTTATTTTATCGCTCACTCCTTTCAACAACGTCATATATCAAAAATCATCAATTTTCAGTTGTTTTTGGAATGCTCAGAAAATGTACTATATCCCAACAAAAGCGGCATGTTATAACTTAATATTTACCCGCTTAGGGCAGAAAGTGTTGTTTTTGCACTTTGAAGAAAAGGTATTGTTTAATTTTTTTTTTAAATTTTAAATATTTTTTAAATGGAAAAAAAACTTCAGGTTTTACCTAAAAAGATCTGTTGCATAGTAAAAAGTTCAATAAGTGGCTCGATATTTATTTTTAATACATTGTATTATATTTTTAAACTTGAAAAACGTTCTCCTGAAAATCAAGTTTTTTTATTTGTGACGTTCTTGAAAGGAATGAGCGATATGTATATATTTGCCTCTGTAGTGTATATTACTACAGTAAACTAAAACAAATGTACCGTAAAAATCATAAAGTTTTCATGATTATATTAAATGTTTCCATATATCAGACCGTGAAGCACAAAGATTACGGTAATTGTAATCACGGAGTGTTATAACGAAAATATTATTATTAAAATTACATGGTTTCAAAACCTGGAGTACAAAATAATTTGCCTATAGTAATAAATTAAGTCTACTGTTATCACTTTGCATTAGTTTAAAATTACGTTTTACGTGGCAGTAAATGCGTTTAGTATTCAGTGCAAGGTATTGGGTATTGGACGGTAAAGGACGTATTGAAAGGTGATTTGTAGTGATAAGGGACGCGATAATATTGTCGCAAAAATAAGGGCTTCTACACCGGGAATGTTCAGGTATTCCACTACTAATTATTGTGTTCTCAATATTATTAATATCTAAGGCATTTACTTTGTAGTTAGTTATTTTTATTTATTTATTTATTTGCAGAAATGTTAGTAATATTAGTATGTAACCACTAATCGAGATTTTTATGTCTACCGGTTTTGAGACATACCCGTCTCTTCTCCAGGACAATCACTACCACAGCATGCAAACAATACTACCCTTATATTTTGTATATTAAAAGCATTAAAACCTTGTGGTATTGTAACACAACACTCTCCTTATCTTCCATTATTTACTTCATCTTTGTTTTGATAATCTAGAAAAATTAGAAATAAGTAAAGCAATCAATAAAGTCTTACCCATAATAAATAACCAGCTTAAAGTTAACTCTCGTCCGCCTCCGTAGTATAATGGTCAGCACGCTCGGCTACCGTTCTGGAGGTCCCGGGTTCGATTCCCAAGGGGGGTAAAATAAATACAAGTGTTTTTTTTCACTGTAATATTTATTCAATATTACCCTGGACTGGTACCTGAAGCGGAGGGCTGAACACCTTTCCTACATGTGTAAACGATCAAGATAACACTGCGTTTATATGATGTAGTGCCCTATGCACCATTGGGTGCGGATAAGGGTTTTATTATAAAGTTAACTTTGAGTCCACTTTTGAAAATATTCCCATTGTGACTCTTTGAAAAATTTTATTTTACAAATGTTAAATCGTAACAATTTTATTCTAATTACCTGATAATGGATAATTTTCCGAAACCGGTGGTCACAAATAAGTGTTTATAAAAGTGGTACAACACAAAGTAAACAATGGATGATAATGAGAGTATTTGAATAATACCCTTTACTACCATAGCACTATTTACACACTTAAAACTACACAGAATGTTTGAACAACACCCAAAAACACACGTGATTTTGGTCGACTAATTATTGTACCTTTTCTCAATATTATTAATATTTAAGGCATTTACTTTGTGGTTAGTCATTTGTGGTAAGTATTTGACTCAAACTTTTTTTTTTCAAATATTCAAAAATGTTATATGGTAATATTAGTATATAACCAGTCACCGACATTTTTATGTCTACCGGTTTCGAGACGAGGAGACGGGTAAGTCTCGAAACCAGTAGACATAAAAATCTCGGTGAGTGGTTATATACTAATATAACTTATATTTGTGTTAACATAAATTTAATCCAAAAATGTTTTTAATACAAGTGTTCAAACAGTGAATGGAATTAGGAACCACCAGAATTTTTCTATTCAAATTTTTTCACCGAAAATTCCATTTTTTATAGTACCTACTAATGATTATTTATAAAAAAAGATTTTGAAAAATACAAGAAAAATATTATATGTATTGTAAAGATTTTGATTCAGAAAGATAGACACACAATGTCCAGACTTTCGTCTATTCTTCTTCGTTGTATGTGTCAGTGTCGGGTTGTGGTCCCGTGGTTAGTGTCGCGGACTCTTGTGTCAGAGTTTCTCGGTTTGAACCCGCTCTACCACAATTTGATACCTACTTCTAATTATGAGCCGCTTAGGCTCACAGAAAAAGTATGAAATTCAAGTATTTTTTTTATTTTTTTATTTGAATTTATAACTTATATTTTTTCAAATTCTCAACACGGTGATGGGTACGTTAATCTACTTGCCCGTAAAATGAAAATCGACTCAAGTATACAGCCTTCTCTTATGTAAACAATAAAATCTTCACGTGATTACAACATAGCTGCAATAAAATTTAAATAATACGAATAGACGTTTTTATAACCAACACTTCTTTACTCGTTCAGAGATAACATATGCAAGTCTTATTAATTAATTACCTCCTATATTCAAGTGCTTGTAAAAACTCATTGCATCAAAAAAACATGTGTGTGCGTTGAAAAACCATGGTTGTGGAATACTGCAATGTTATTTTATTTATTTATTTATAAGATAACTATTTGCGTTTATATTATATACATTAATGTTTCAACTTTGATAATAAATGCACACATTACAAATGCAATCAGAATATTCTATCCATCAGAACAAAAATTTAAAATAATATAAAAAAAGATGCACTGAAAGCAAAACGAGTTCACTTAATATTTTGGCGTTTTCGACAAAAGTATTTAAAAAAATATTCACAGGCTGTACAAAATAAATCCGTTTATGTACTATTTATGCACTTTTTTAATTTAAATCTTTTTGCACTTCAAGTAACTGTACGCTTAGCCGATTTTTCAGCCATTCCACACATTTTACTGTAAACAGACCTAAATAAAAAAATTAGAAAACATCTTCAGCATCTTCTATCGTGTATACGTAACTCAATTTCCTAGATATTTTTCTTATAAAAGGTGTTATTCATGCTTGATACCCTTAAAATATTTACCCTTTTAATTATGATAAATGAAGTGGGGTGCAAAATATTTTTGATCAGAGTTGATAGTAGAGGTGGGTAGTAAGGTTAAAAAGAGTAAGGTCGAGTATGCACTGATTTTCTGCCTTTATGAAATGCACACCCCTGGATATATGACACTGAAAACATTTTGAATAGTAAAATAGTTTATTTTAACCCCTGTAGGATCTTTTAATTATTTAATTAAGGAAAAGCTAACAAGTATTTTACAAGTATTTTTCAATTAAGAAAAAGCTAACAAGTATTTTGCAAATCAAGTCATTAAATTTGAAAAAGAAATACAAAATATCGAGATATTTTTTAAAAAATTCTTTTTTTAACCTGAATTTGAAATGTTTAAATATGAATACTTTCTAAATATGACATTTAAGCAAATACTTTCAATGTTTTTAACTTAAACATCCAACGTCGAATTTAAAAAAAATATATATATATTTGATGTCTTTACTAAATAAAGAGATTAAAAAATATGTATATATATCAGAAAATATCATATTAATTTTTACTCCTTACATTTAATCCATAGCTAAAATACAACAATAATTCTTTTTAATTTTTCAGGTTTATCAATAATATAAAACGAAAATGTTTTGGATCACACGTGTGTTTATACTATCTGCTTTATTAAATATTGCAATCGGTAAGTATTTGTTTAATATTTTTCTATTGTTTTTATTTTTATTTCTATATCATCATTTTTTTGTCTTTCACTATATATAATATTAAAAATTAGTAAAAAAAAAATCATTTTTTCACTCTTAATTTATTTGACCAGTCCCAGGGTTTCGTCACCACTGTCGTCTGATGATGTCGGTAACGACGAAAAACATTCACTGGTTAAATAAAATGAATGTGCGAAAAACCATATACTTAGTTGTTATTTTATGTAAAATATATCAAATATATTCCCTACGATAAAAAGAACATTGTAGGGAAAAGTTGGACTATTATTTTTTTATAAATTATATCACTCGTAAGTATAAACAATAAACAATGAGTTTAAGACCCTCTCCAAGTACAAGAGCTTAGTCTTTCTTGTAAAGAACAGCGTAACTTATTTTAACATTGCCATAAGTAAAAATGCCCATCAAATTAATTATTAAATTATATTTAAAATCCTATAACTATATTAGATAAATAAAAAATATCAATAAATTATCAATATCCGTTAAAAAAAAGTGTTTTTTCCAATCCTATCTGGAAAATTATAAACTACGTTTAATTTTTTTTATTTATATTATAAATATTCTGAGTATTAATAAATGCTCTGTAAAGATTAACAATTTTCTTATGCTCTTAATGATTCTTATGTACTTAATGGGTCCTTTCAATCTTACGGCCTAAACTTATTAAAATTACCTTTTCAGGATGTGTTTTCGACGAAGTAGCGACAGAATCCAAAGAAATACGAAGACTAAAAAAATTGAAATTCTAAAGCAATCGCTTGGTGTGAAATTCAATGAACTCAGTTTTACTGATGTAAGCCTCTATTTTTTAAACCTTTAATTTACTCAATGTACAATTACAAATCCAGATACACAATAAATACATTGAACGCCAGCCATACATTGAAAGTCAGCCAATGACTTTTCCGGACCCCCGAAAATTCCCAGATTAAAAATGTATCTTCACAGATGTGAAAATGTAATGTAATGAATATAAAATTTTAAAAAAAGAATTCGGAGCATACGCCTACAACACCACATTTCGAAGGCATCAATTTTTCTCCTTTCTGCTGGTTTTATGGTCCATGTTTCAGCAGCATAGAGAAAAATGGAGTAGGCCAAGCTCATGACAAACTCCTTTTTGGTGTTGTTACTCACACCTCGGTCTTACCAGATTTTATTTAGCTTGGACATGGCACTTTGACGTTTAACGTTAACGAAAATTTGAACTTTAACGTAAACGAAATGCAGAATTCTCATACTTCAAACTCACACAAGTTCACATACTGCAAATTTTCACATACAATTTTATTAATACATAATAGTTTCATGACATTTTTACAATACATTAAACGAAAGGTAATTGAACATGTTTAATTACACTACTATTATTAAAAAGATGTTATTTTTTGTTGTTGTTAAAATTGATTTATATCTTGTTTTTCATCTTATGTTTTTCAGATAAGTTCTATTGCCGGACCTTTCAATGTGACTAATTATTCTGACGAAAATGGTAAGTATCATCAATTCAATATTATATATTATTCGAATACTCACACCCAATTATTGATAAAATTGTATTTCTTAAATTTATGTTTAAGCATTGTATTTCTTAAATTTATGTGTAAATTATTTAACCTAATACCATAAATATTAATTTTTAATGGATTAGTGTTTAATTTTTAATGGATCAACAGTAGAAGTATTATATTTATCTCAGTATCAAATTATTATTATTTAAAAATCTCAAATAAGAATGACATATGACATATGAATAATCTCTCTCAAATAGATAATTCGCAATTTATAAATTGTTATCGAATCTAGTCAAACTCTATGGCCAACAAAGTCTCTCACATAAATCGATTTTTTTGAGATAATAATATCTTTGTTTCTACGAAGGGATAATTAATAATTAATAACGCTTGATCGTAATCAGGGCTGTGGAGTCGGAGTCGGATTTGGAGTAAAAAAAACGAGCGACTCCCAACTAGTTTTTCGTTAAAATTTTAAATACATTTTTTAAAAATTATTTTGATGTGCACGAATTTAAAACTTGCTGATCACGCTTATATCAATGAATCACTGAGATCTATTTAATGCACAAAGTCTACGAAAATATTTTTGTCTCCTTCTATCTCAGGTCGAAAGAAGATGAGTATTTTTTGCGCGCGTTTTGCGCACATTTTTTGCCAGTAATTGTTATGCATTGGTCACGTCCACGTGTTGATATCATTGCGTTATATTTCAACAACGTCATATATCAAAAAACTTGATTTTTCAGGAGATCGTTTTTTAAGTTTTAAAATAAAATAAAATGTATTGAAAAATAAATATCAAGCCGCTTATTGATCTTTTTGCTGTGCAATAAATCTTTTAAGGTAAAACCTAAATGTTTTATTTTCCATTTGAAAAATATTAAACAATACCTTTTCTTCAAAGAGTAAAAACAACACTTTCTGCCCTGCAGCGGGGAGAAATAGTACATTTTCCAGGCATTCCGAAAACATGCACAACAAACAATTGACGATTTCTGATATATGACGTTGTTGAAAAAAGTGAGCGATATGTATAAACAAAATTCTCTCAATTTCTGTAATTTTTGTAATAGTAGGAATCAGAGGTACTTTTCCTTTGTTATAATAAATAATGGCCATATGCAAAGGTAGGAAACAACCTGATAAAGTTGAGCTTTTTTGAGTTGGAGTCGTGGAGTCAGAGTCGTGTTGTTGGTAAGTATAGGAATTGGAGTTGGAATCGTGTTTTTTTCCGACTTCACAGCCCAGGTCGTAATACCCCGGGATTTTCAATTACTACAGCTAGACGTGGTAAACAATTTTAATGAAAATTCATTATTTTTCCTTCTTCAACAACATGAACATCTTATAAGGATAATTAAGACAAGATTACCATAATTATTTTATCTCTCTTCTGTAGCAAAGTAAAAATAACATGGCATTTGAAAGGGAAATTGTGTTTTCATAAGTCCGTTTGAAAGATAATACATCAATATTTTTTACTTCGAAACACCACGATTAAATTATACTAATTGATCTTGTTTTTAATTCGTAGAACTCTATAATTTATATTTTGAAATCTTAAATCAAATACTAATGTGTCTATTGTTTCGCCTCGTTAGGGCATTATCTTTTAATATTTTAAAATATAAGATAAATACTTATATTTGTTTCAAAATATTCAGTGTTCATTTTTATATTTAATGCTTTAATACTCTTTATTGATTATTCAAAAAATCCTACAACAGAATGAAACAATTATTTAATATCAATGTGTTTTGTGGGCACGGTTTCAACTTTTTTTATGTATTTAATTAAAATATAAATTATTTATTACTTACACAGTCACTTTAGTGTTATCAATAAAAAAATATCATTGCAGAGTCAAGTTACACCCTCTAACGTCGACCTCAAAAAACCGATCCCTTCTTTGTTAGCAAGGGATAGGCCGAAATGAAAGCTTTCAAAAGTCGATTGTAGAGGGACGAAAATACTTTGTATTTAATAATACAGCTCTCGACCACATTTCATTTAAAAATTTATTTTTTTTAACATTCAACCAATAAAACCTAAATTCAATTGATAAAATCTCAATCTGTATGATTTTCTAATGTATGACTTATTTTATCTTGGGTTTAATTTTATTTTCAGTTAATGCAGCCGTTGATTGGGATCATAAAGGTAACATTTTAAAATTAAATATTTAAATTAAGTTTTTAACAATAATTTCATTTCTGAAATTTAAATTTACTTTCGAAAAATAATAAGGAAAGTGAATATAAATATAAATAAATATATATGTTTATATATATATATATATATATATATATATATATATATATATATATATATATATATATATATATATATATATATATATATATATATATATATATATAAATTTTGATTGATCTGTATTAGTTTTTAATAGATCATACTATTCCATCCGTCAACAAAATACCGATAGATGTATGTATACACAAACTGAACGTTTTATAACATGAGTAACATATGTTCAAACGAGGTTACATCGTGAATGATATCTTCTTTATTTTAATACTCAAAATTTTTTTCGTCCTTTTTGACATTATTTTTCAGAATTCGTTTTTAAGACGCGTCACATTTTTTGAAGTAAATTTAAACTGTTATTATTTTCATCCGACCAAAAAATCATTTTGAAATATGAAGCGTTTTTAAAATGACGATTTATCTTGCTGACTTTAATCATAATTTTTTTCAAATTTAAAAAAAAAAAATTACACTTTGAGTGTGTACAAACATTCGTACACAAATTTGGATTTTGTCCACTTATGAGTTATTTTTATTGGATGATTCAACAAAGATGAAGAAGTACGTGAAATCAGGGTCTTTAGAGGGCTTGGTGAATGTTACACGTGTTTGAAGTGATCAACTAAACCAACCTTTGGCAGGTTCAAAGCCCAATCATAACCCAGACATAAATATTCTACTGTTTATTTAAATTGTTATTACAATAAGTTGTTGTTATTGTTCTTATCAACAGGTAAAAATATAAACCTCTTTATGACGTTTATATGAAATATAAGCAGTGTTTTTAAACAAGTGTTTTATGTATACATTTAAATCATTACATTATTCACAAAGTTATTTGAAAGTTCAAATTTTATATAATGTAAGATTATTTTACATTTTTCATTTATTTTAGGTCAAGATAAATGGTACATTAATTATCCTGATTGTGGAGGAATTAGGCAATCTCCGATAAATATAAAAAAACACAAAGCTGTTTCCCAAGATTTTCCCCCTATTACATTCAACAATTATGGAAATAATCATCCGTCGATGTCTTTTGTGAATAACGGACATTCCGGTCAGTATTTTTTTTTATCATATACATAATTACAAATAACGAATTAAAATACTGTGCCCTGACTTAGTCATCAAGTGCTAAGGGACACGTGGAAAAAATACAAAGTTTGAAAATTGTTTCATAATCAAATACGACATGAATAATGAAATAAATAATATTATATACGTGTAACAATAAATATTTATCGCTCACTCCTTTCAAGGACGTCATAAATCAAAAAACTTGCACAACTGAAAATTGACGATTTTTTATTTATGAAATTCTCGAAAGGAGTGAGCGATATACACACAGTGTTAGCCAAATTTATTAGGTACGCCCTACAGAATTGTCTTTAAATTTGAATTATTGCAATATTTTCGGGTTGTATCGTATTTTGATGGATTTCACCTACTACTTATTACCTGCTATCCCAACCCTAGACAGTTAGGGGCGTGGATTATTCAAAACCTCTCTTTTTACTAATTTCAAGGGTCAGTTTTATATGTGGAACATTGCTCTCCACTTATTTTAATCAGTAAAAAGTGCAATTTTTCGTACTTTTCATTTAAACCTTCACTATTTTATATTAAAATGCCAAAGAAACGTGATTTGAGTGAAACTGAGCGGTCTCAAATAATTTTATTGAATTCAGAAGGGTTGACCCGGGTAAAAATAGTTAAAATAATTCAATGCTCCCAGTGTGCGGTCCAAATAATTATAAAATATTTTTTTAAATCTGTTTCTTATGAAAACTGCCCAATATCCAAAATAATCTCAAAACTGTATTTCAAATTTTATTTTATAATAAGAAATAATATTTTCAGAAACCTCAACAAAACAAGCTGCAATAATTCAGCAATAATAGTGATTATTTTCAGTCCCAGTAAAATAAAACGTGTTTATTTTCCTCTGCGTACAACGATTACAAAAAGTATTCTTGTAAATTAATATGAATTTTTATTGAACTAATTGACTGTTGATTTTTTTACTCTAGTGGTAGTCTATGGTCCATAGGGTGGACCTCTCTCAGTGCAACCTACCATGAACGGTGGTCCTATGTCTGGAACTTACAAACTTCACTCAGTGCATTGGCACTGGGGTGACAAGTTTATACATGGCTCGGAACACACAATCAACTCCTGTCGCTACTCAATGGAAATGCACATGGTCCATTATAAAAATACTTACACGTAAGTTTTTATTTTTTAAATATATTTAACTACTACTACTACTACTACCATCACGCCGTTTCCCCGCAGGGGTAGGCAGAGAGGATGGAACGCCACACTCTTCTGTCCTGACATACACTCCTAGCCTCCTTCACATCCATACATCTAGTCATACATGCCCTCCGATTACGCAGACTTTTGACACCGCCAGATTTTAGGTTCTGATTGATCTGATCGTGCCAAGTCTTTTTCGGTCGTCCACGTTCTGTTTTCCCTCTCACATTCGCCACATATATTTTCTTAGTCATTCTCTCGCTATCCATTCGCTCCACATGTCCATAAATATATTTAAAATAAGTGGTATATACGGGATGAGGCATGGTCACATTGGTCACCCCCTTATTTAAAAAAAATCATAACAGAAAAAGTGTTATAAGTATGGATTTAATTATTTTTTTCTGTATTCAGGGGCACATTAAAAGTTTGATTTTATTGAATTTTAAAAGCGGCATCTTGTAGGTGGCCTCCGCTGTCGTTAATATGGTTAAAAAGTCAAATTTTGTAATTTTCGTCCACTTTTTCCAGCATATCTATGCCTGTGCCGGTAATATCTTCAATATTATCAATACATTTTACTAGTTTCAAATACTTAATTTATTTTTTATAAGTAAAAATTATTTTATGTATTAATTTTAAATCAAACACAGATTTTTTGAGTCTACTAAGTTGTATTTTATTAACAAAAAACAAAAAAAAAATTATATTGTGACAATTGTTTAGCCTTGTTAGGGCATTATCAAACTAATTTTTTATGTGTTTTTTGTTAATAAAATACAACTTAGTAGACTCAAAAAATCTGTGTTTGATTTAAAATTAATACATAAATTAAAATGGAGTTCTACAAATTAAACGCCAAGTCAATAAATAAAAGTAAAAATTATGCTGCTTGTCATTCCTAAATAAAACGATTCATTATGAATATGGATTTTTTTTTAATTATGATCAATAACTTGAGGAAATAAAGTTTATTTGGCGATATTTATAAGGGAATATTTTTTTATTATTTTCAGAGATATTAATGCAGCTCTTGCATCGTCAGATCCAGAAGCTCTTGCAGTGATTGGAGTATTATTCAAGGCAAGTTATAAAACATAAATTTATCCACTACATTTTGAGTTGTACAAATAATAATTCACTTATCTGGGTTTCTTGACTTATTTTTAACAGTTATTTTTACATTTTTTAAACAAAATATATACCATGTTTCCAGGCGTTTCCCAGTATTTAAAATAAACCGATTAAGATCCTGCATACATCCAAACAAAAGGGTCTCTTCTTAACAAAAGCTTTCCCAATCCATCCATAGATGGATATAGTTAACTCTGATATACAGTTTCATGAGATTTTTCAAAGTGTTTTTTTCAATAAATGAGGAATCAGTAACCAGAATGAGATTATTGATATATGTAGGAGCCCAAAAATTTTAGTAGTATGGTTGTCAATCATGGGTGGAATGGCGAATGTTGCACTGTGTAGTGATCACTTAGCCAGCCTATGACAAGTCATAAGCCTTGTAAATACCCAGACTTCCAAATTCTTCTCCATCTATGTCGAATTAATAAGATTCTCTTATTTTTTTCACCATACTTCCAATTGGTTTTCGCTAATAGGCTTTTATTTGTTTTAAATAGTATACTTATATATTTTTCACGTTTCAGAAATCATTGTTTAAAAAATCCTCGGATTCCGTTATCGGGATGCTCAATACTCTGGATAAGGCGGCTGGAGGTCAATTAATAGATCCAGCATTCTTCCCTCTGGATCTCGCTAAATCCTCTTCAACCTACTACACCTACACGGGTTCACTTACTATTCCGCAATGTAATCAAATTGTCAGATGGATTGTCCTGACAGATCCGGTTCCTGTTCCGAGTAACTTTGTAAGTGCTTTGTATAAATATTACGAATTGAAACTCTATCTCTCTTTCATGTTAACCTGTGACGCGAATAGTCCCCCATCGGTAGATTTTGCCTGGTAGTCCACCAGTGGTGTAATCCTAAATTTTAAAAAAGTATCGGAGCGCATTGCCCCCCGTGGTGAAGTGGGAGGGAAGTGGGGGGTAGGGGTACCTTTTAATCGTCTGTTCTACTTCAACATTATTCAACTAAAATTATTTCTAATATTCGATAATGGCCGTATCCATTTTTTCCCATCGATCCACACGATCTATTGTTTTACAAAGATTAAAATTTAAAAATTATGTCACTCTTAACCCTTTCGTTATGGTGCTTAAAATTTCCGCCTACACCAGTAATGTGTATTTTGTACACCATATGAAAATGTGGTTTAAAAACGGAGAAAATGTGAATATTCCTAAATGTTGGTTTTATTGACCATAGTTGAATTTGAAATGAAACAGTTTTGTAATGTTAGCTCTGGTAAGTATCTAAAAAGGGGAAGAAATAAATCGCAAGTACCCGCAATAGCTGGCGGAGCGACACAACCGCCTCGTAAAACGATCTGCGCACCACTAATGCAGTCAACACATTACGACATGCGCGCATAGGTATACAAAGCACGCCACGCGCGCACTCACAGAATCGTTTGTGGCTTGGTGATTTTATCCCCGATTTTTACACAAATTATTTATTTCCGTCGCTGCACATGAATAACTATATATTATATTACTTTTATGTAATACATGATTATATAACGGAGGAATACGAAAATTCTGAGCCCGTATCTATTATATTTTATATTGATATTACCATTTTAAAAGTCGAGCTGTAGTAAATACATATCACCGGGAGAAGAAGGTTAGAAACGACGCGACGCAACGAGACCTTTTTATGACCAGGCAGTATGAAAGTCTTCGAAATACTAATTCTTTAAACGTATAGTACGTGTTTTATAAAAACTTGTATTGATAATAGGATATCATGCAGAAAAAAAAACGAGAAAAAGTCGGTATTTTGAAAAGACAATTTTGTTCACACTCTTGGTAGGCAGTAAGACATAAAAACATAAAAGCAGCATATAAACTCCAACTTTTTATCAATGGTAGAAATCTTTCAAAAGAATCATTGAATTAGGTGGTACCTAGTTCAAATTCTTCCGTAACAGATTGGATGGCAACATGTGCAATGTGCAATGACAAATGTGTAAACTTTTGCCCGTTATCGGTAACAATTACTTACGTTTGTTATTATTTCGATTTGTTTGAAAAGACTTAAGTAGACATTTTTTTGAAACGTAAAATTTGTTCCTGACCAGAGCCCAACTACACCCCTGAGTACACCCAACTAAGACAAGTATCCCATGATTTAATTTTTTGATTCGGCAGTCACTTTAGTCATCTTTCCATTTTTATTTGGAACATGTTGAGTGTGTCAAAAAAAAAACAAAAAAAAGCTTCTTCATCTGGCCAATAATGACTCTTGTTAAATTCTAATTGTAACAGAATAGAACTTTCAAGAATTTAAGTAGTGTGGTTGTAATTCATGGGTAGAATTGGTGAACGTTGCACGTGTGTAAAGTGATCACTTAAACACCAGCCTATGACGGTCGTCAGCCTCGTAAATACTCAGACTTCCATATTCTTCTTCATCTATGTTGGGATGTCAAAAAATTAATATTTTAATGAAATATTAAAAGTGCTTAATTTATTATTCTACTTTCAGATTGACACCTTCAAGAAATTCACATACAACGGACAACCGATAGTTAACAACTTTAGAAGAACACAACCTTTGAATGAACGTATAGTATCAAGAAAAAAAATTGTCTGATTAGCAATCAAACCCAGTAGGTGAAATTTCTCAAATACATTGAGAAATTAAATGAATACGATTTTTAAGAAAAATGGTTTTAAATTTAAATTTAACTTTTTGTCTCTGGTCAATTTATGCAGGAATAGGGTTGTCATTTGCACCGATACTTTGGGAAATGTCAAGTACAGAATTATGTTTGTACATATTTGTTTTATCAATTACATTCAATATTTAAAAAAAATATATAAATCACATTTTTTTATTATTTTATTGTAAAAAATAATCACGGCACAAACTATTTTTTAATAAAAAATTTATAAAGGATTAACCCTTTTTTATTATTATTGTCTATTGTGATATCCCTCTGCGTGTAAAAAGAAATCAACTAGATGTTGGGCAATTCCGCTAGAAATTTGATTAATTTATAACAACTACGTGAATAATGTAGCTCACGACCTGTCTTGGTGGTAGGAGCTTCGCCTTTTCGGAGTCCAGTAGTGGTCCTCCAAGGATGTGACTTCGGTTGCGAGCGAGTGCGTCACAATTATAGAGAACGTGCATAGGTGTTTCGTTATCCTCCATACAAAATCTGTAGACTGGGAAATCATGCAGTCCAATTTTTGTGCTTCCTCAGTCTAAATTGTCCTATCAATATCCTGGTTAGGATCCTCATTTGTTTCTTGCTAAGCTTTAAAGCTTATGTTGTGAGTTTCCACGAGTATCCGGTGATCCTTATAGTATCCTTTACGTGTTTCATCCCTGTAGGATCACTCCTCAAAATTTATAATATTTAATTGAGCTTGTAATTTTAGGTGTATTTTTTATTGCTGTTTTAGGCCGTTTTCTTCTTATTACGAATCACATCAGAACGATTTTTTCAATCTTAAATTAATTCAGAAAAGAATGTCTCTTCAGAAAATTGATCGAAATCGGTAATCTGCTCACTGCCAGTAATTACAATATGTTGAAACGTTGTACCTCATTTAAGTGTAACGTTCGTTTATTTGTTTTTTTTTTCAATTTCATAGTTTAAAAAATATTTATCAACTCAATGAGCGAGACTATTAGAGCCGCAGCAGATTTGATGTCATCCCCTATGTATACTTAGTGAAATAAATCATAAAGACCCTCTTGACTGGCTGCCTTCTACTGTTTATATATTTTAATTATATAGGGTGGGACGTGGTCACTTCCTTTTTT